>NW_024606375.1:0-8143 GCF_018296145.1 Oncorhynchus tshawytscha | reverse complement strand
ACAGTAGCTCTAGCTGGTCTGTCATAGTATAATAGAGACAGTAGTTTTCGCTGATCTGTCAAAATATAATAGAGACAGTTGATCTAGCTGGTCTGGCATAATATAATACAGACAGTAGATCTAGCTTGTCTGTCATAATATAATACAGACAGTAGATCTACCTGGTCTGTCATAATATAATAGAGACAGTAGATGTAGATGGTCAGTCATAATATAATAGAGACAGTAGATCTAGCTGGTCTGTCATAATATAATAGAGACAGTAGATCTAGCTGGTCTGTCATAATATAATAGAGACAGTAGATCTAGCTGGTCTGTCATAATATAATAGAGACAGTAGATAAAGCTGGTCTGTCATAATATAATAGAGACAGTAGATCTAGCTGGTCTGTCATAATATAATAGAGACAGTAGATCTAGCTGGTCTGTCATAATATAATAGAGACAGTAAATCTAGCTGGTCTGTCATAATATAGTAGAGACAGTAGATCTAGCTGGTCTGTCATAATATAATAGAGACAGTAGATCTAGCTGGTCTGCTACATAATATAATAGAGACAGTAGATCTAGCTGGTCTGTCATAATATAATAGAGACAGTAGATCAAGCTGGTCTGTCATAATATAATAGTGAGACGGTAGATCTAGCTGGTCTGTCATAATATAATAGAGACAGTAGATCTAGCTGGTCTGTCATATATATAATAGAGACAGTAGATCTAGCTGGTCTGTCATAATATAATAGAGACAGTAGATCTAGCTGGTCTGTCATAATATAATAGAGACAGTAGATCATAGCTGGTACTGTCATAATATAATAGAGACAGTAGATCTAGCTGGTCTGTCATAATATAATAGAGACAGTAGATCTAGCTGGTCTGTCATAATATAATAGAGACAGTAGATCTAGCTGGTCTGTCATAATATAATAGAGACAGTAGATCTAGCTGGTCTGTCATAATATAATAGAGACAGTAGATCTAGCTGGTCTGTCATAATATAATAGAGACAGTAGATCTAGCTGGTCTGTCATAATATAATAGAGACAGTAGATCTAGCTGGGTCTGTCATAATATAATAGAGACAGTAGATCTAGCTGGTCTGTCATAATATAATAGAGACAGTAGATCTAGCTGGTCTGTCATAATATAATAGAGACAGTAGATCTAGCTGGTCTGTCATAATATAATAGAGACAGTAGATCTAGCTGGTCTGTCATAATATAATAGAGACAGTAGATCTAGCTGGTCTGTCATAATATAATAGAGACAGTAGATCTAGCTGGTCTGTCATAATATAATAGAGACAGTAGATCTAGCTGGTCTGTCATAATATAATAGAGACAGTAGATCTAGCTGGTCTGTCATAATATAATAGAGACAGTAGATCTAGCTGGTCTGTCATAATATAATAGAGACAGTAGATCTAGCTGGTCTGTCATAATATAATAGAGACAGTAGATCTAGCTGGTCTGTCATAATATAATAGAGACAGTAGATCTAGCTGGTCTGTCATAATATAATAGAGACAGTAGATCTAGCTGGTCTGTCATAATATAATAGAGACAGTAGATCTAGCTGGTCTGTCATAATATAATAGAGACAGTAGATCTAGCTGGTCTGTCATAATATAATAGAGACAGTAGATCTAGCTGGTCTGTCATAATATAATAGAGACAGTAGATCTAGCTGGTCTGTCATAATATAATAGAGACAGTAGATCTAGCTGGTCTGTCATAATATAATAGAGACAGTAGATCTAGCTGGTCTGTCATAATATAATAGAGACAGTAGATCTAGCTGGTCTGTCATAATATAATAGAGACAGTAGATCTAGCTGGTCTGTCATAATATAATAGAGACAGTAGATCTAGCTGGTCTGTCATAATATAATAGAGACAGTAGATCTAGCTGGTCTGTCATAATATAATAGAGACAGTAGATCTAGCTGGTCTGTCATAATATAATAGAGACAGTAGATCTAGCTGGTCTGTCATAATATAATAGAGACAGTAGATCTAGCTGGTCTGTCATAATATAATAGAGACAGTAGATCTAGCTGGTCTGTCATAATATAATAGAGACAGTAGATCTAGCTGGTCTGTCATAATATAATAGAGACAGTAGATCTAGCTGGTCTGTCATAATATAATAGAGACAGTAGATCTAGCTGGTCTGTCATAATATAATAGAGACAGTAGATCTAGCTGGTCTGTCATAATATAATAGAGACAGTAGATCTAGCTGGTCTGTCATAATATAATAGAGACAGTAGATCTAGCTGGTCTGTCATAATATAATAGAGACAGTAGATCTAGCTGGTCTGTCATAATATAATAGAGACAGTAGATCTAGCTGGTCTGTCATAATATAATAGAGACAGTAGATCTAGCTGGTCTGTCATAATATAATAGAGACAGTAGATCTAGCTGGTCTGTCATAATATAATAGAGACAGTAGATCTAGCTGGTCTGTCATAATATAATAGAGACAGTAGATCTAGCTGGTCTGTCATAATATAATAGAGACAGTAGATCTAGCTGGTCTGTCATAATATAATAGAGACAGTAGATCTAGCTGGTCTGTCATAATATAATAGAGACAGTAGATCTAGCTGGTCTGTCATAATATAATAGAGACAGTAGATCTAGCTGGTCTGTCATAATATAATAGAGACAGTAGATCTAGCTGGTCTGTCATAATATAATAGAGACAGTAGATCTAGCTGGTCTGTCATAATATAATAGAGACAGTAGATCTAGCTGGTCTGTCATAAATATAATAGAGACAGTAGATCTAGCTGGTCTGTCATAATATAATAGAGACAGTAGATCTAGCTGGTCTGTCATAATATAATAGAGACAGTAGATCTAGCTGGTCTGTCATAATATAATAGAGACAGTAGATCTAGCTGGTCTGTCATAATATAATAGAGACAGTAGATCTAGCTGGTCTGTCATAATATAATAGAGACAGTAGATCTAGCTGGTCTGTCATAATATAATAGAGACAGTAGATCTAGCTGGTCTGTCATAATATAATAGAGACAGTAGATCTAGCTGGTCTGTCATAATATAATAGAGACAGTAGATCTAGCTGGTCTGTCATAATATAATAGAGACAGTAGATCTAGCTGGTCTGTCATAATATAATAGAGACAGTAGATCTAGCTGGTCTGTCATAATATAATAGAGACAGTAGATCTAGCTGGTCTGTCATAATATAATAGAGACAGTAGATCTAGCTGGTCTGTCATAATATAATAGAGACAGTAGATCTAGCTGGTCTGTCATAATATAATAGAGACAGTAGATCTAGCTGGTCTGTCATAATATAATAGAGACAGTAGATCTAGCTGGTCTGTCATAATATAATAGAGACAGTAGATCTAGCTGGTCTGTCATAATATAATAGAGACAGTAGATCTAGCTGGTCTGTCATAATATAATAGAGACAGTAGATCTAGCTGGTCTGTCATAATATAATAGAGACAGTAGATCTAGCTGGTCTGTCATAATATAATAGAGACAGTAGATCTAGCTGGTCTGTCATAATATAATAGAGACAGTAGATCTAGCTGGTCTGTCATAATATAATAGAGACAGTAGATCTAGCTGGTCTGTCATAATATAATAGAGACAGTAGATCTAGCTGGTCTGTCATAATATAATAGAGACAGTAGATCTAGCTGGTCTGTCATAATATAATAGAGACAGTAGATCTAGCTGGTCTGTCATAATATAATAGAGACAGTAGATCTAGCTGGTCTGTCATAATATAATAGAGACAGTAGATCTAGCTGGTCTGTCATAATATAATAGAGACAGTAGATCTAGCTGGTCTGTCATAATATAATAGAGACAGTAGATCTAGCTGGTCTGTCATAATATAATAGAGACAGTAGATCTAGCTGGTCTGTCAAATATAATAGAGACAGTAGATCTAGCTGGTCTGTCATAATATAATAGAGACAGTAGATCTAGCTGGTCTGTCAAATATAATAGAGACAGTAGATCTAGCTGGTCTGTCATAATATAATAGAGACAGTAGATCTAGCTGGTCTGTCATAATATAATAGAGACAGTAGATCTAGCTGGTCTGTCATAATATAATAGAGACAGTAGATCTAGCTGGTCTGTCATAATATAATAGAGACAGTAGATCTAGCTGGTCTGTCATAATATAATAGAGACAGTAGATCTAGCTGGTCTGTCATAATATAATAGAGACAGTAGATCTAGCTGGTCTGTCATAATATAATAGAGACAGTAGATCTAGCTGGTCTGTCATAATATAATAGAGACAGTAGATCTAGCTGGTCTGTCATAATATAATAGAGACAGTAGATCTAGCTGGTCTGTCATAATATAATAGAGACAGTAGATCTAGCTGGTCTGTCATAATATAATAGAGACAGTAGATCTAGCTGGTCTGTCATAATATAATAGAGACAGTAGATCTAGCTGGTCTGTCATAATATAATAGAGACAGTAGATCTAGCTGGTCTGTCATAATATAATAGAGACAGTAGATCTAGCTGGTCTGTCATAATATAATAGAGACAGTAGATCTAGCTGGTCTGTCATAATATAATAGAGACAGTAGATCTAGCTGGTCTGTCATAATATAATAGAGACAGTAGATCTAGCTGGTCTGTCATAATATAATAGAGACAGTAGATCTAGCTGGTCTGTCATAATATAATAGAGACAGTAGATCTAGCTGGTCTGTCATAATATAATAGAGACAGTAGATCTAGCTGGTCTGTCATAATATAATAGAGACAGTAGATCTAGCTGGTCTGTCATAATATAATAGAGACAGTAGATCTAGCTGGTCTGTCATAATATAATAGAGACAGTAGATCTAGCTGGTCTGTCATAATATAATAGAGACAGTAGATCTAGCTGGTCTGTCATAATATAATAGAGACAGTAGATCTAGCTGGTCTGTCATAATATAATAGAGACAGTAGATCTAGCTGGTCTGTCATAATATAATAGAGACAGTAGATCTAGCTGGTCTGTCATAATATAATAGAGACAGTAGATCTAGCTGGTCTGTCATAATATAATAGAGACAGTAGATCTAGCTGGTCTGTCATAATATAATAGAGACAGTAGATCTAGCTGGTCTGTCATAATATAATAGAGACAGTAGATCTAGCTGGTCTGTCATAATATAATAGAGACAGTAGATCTAGCTGGTCTGTCATAATATAATAGAGACAGTAGATCTAGCTGGTCTGTCATAATATAATAGAGACAGTAGATCTAGCTGGTCTGTCATAATATAATAGAGACAGTAGATCTAGCTGGTCTGTCATAATATAATAGAGACAGTAGATCTAGCTGGTCTGTCATAATATAATAGAGACAGTAGATCTAGCTGGTCTGTCATAATATAATAGAGACAGTAGATCTAGCTGGTCTGTCATAATATAATAGAGACAGTAGATCTAGCTGGTCTGTCATAATATAATAGAGACAGTAGATCTAGCTGGTCTGTCATAATATAATAGAGACAGTAGATCTAGCTGGTCTGTCATAATATAATAGAGACAGTAGATCTAGCTGGTCTGTCATAATATAATAGAGACAGTAGATCTAGCTGGTCTGTCATAATATAATAGAGACAGTAGATCTAGCTGGTCTGTCATAATATAATAGAGACAGTAGATCTAGCTGGTCTGTCATAATATAATAGAGACAGTAGATCTAGCTGGTCTGTCATAATATAATAGAGACAGTAGATCTAGCTGGTCTGTCATAATATAATAGAGACAGTAGATCTAGCTGGTCTGTCATAATATAATAGAGACAGTAGATCTAGCTGGTCTGTCATAATATAATAGAGACAGTAGATCTAGCTGGTCTGTCATAATATAATAGAGACAGTAGATCTAGCTGGTCTGTCATAATATAATAGAGACAGTAGATCTAGCTGGTCTGTCATAATATAATAGAGACAGTAGATCTAGCTGGTCTGTCATAATATAATAGAGACAGTAGATCTAGCTGGTCTGTCATAATATAATAGAGACAGTAGATCTAGCTGGTCTGTCATAATATAATAGAGACAGTAGATCTAGCTGGTCTGTCATAATATAATAGAGACAGTAGATCTAGCTGGTCTGTCATAATATAATAGAGACAGTAGATCTAGCTGGTCTGTCATAATATAATAGAGACAGTAGATCTAGCTGGTCTGTCATAATATAATAGAGACAGTAGATCTAGCTGGTCTGTCATAATATAATAGAGACAGTAGATCTAGCTGGTCTGTCATAATATAATAGAGACAGTAGATCTAGCTGGTCTGTCATAATATAATAGAGACAGTAGATCTAGCTGGTCTGTCATAATATAATAGAGACAGTAGATCTAGCTGGTCTGTCATAATATAATAGAGACAGTAGATCTAGCTGGTCTGTCATAATATAATAGAGACAGTAGATCTAGCTGGTCTGTCATAATATAATAGAGACAGTAGATCTAGCTGGTCTGTCATAATATAATAGAGACAGTAGATCTAGCTGGTCTGTCATAATATAATAGAGACAGTAGATCTAGCTGGTCTGTCATAATATAATAGAGACAGTAGATCTAGCTGGTCTGTCATAATATAATAGAGACAGTAGATCTAGCTGGTCTGTCATAATATAATAGAGACAGTAGATCTAGCTGGTCTGTCATAATATAATAGAGACAGTAGATCTAGCTGGTCTGTCATAATATAATAGAGACAGTAGATCTAGCTGGTCTGTCATAATATAATAGAGACAGTAGATCTAGCTGGTCTGTCATAATATAATAGAGACAGTAGATCTAGCTGGTCTGTCATAATATAATAGAGACAGTAGATCTAGCTGGTCTGTCATAATATAATAGAGACAGTAGATCTAGCTGGTCTGTCATAATATAATAGAGACAGTAGATCTAGCTGGTCTGTCATAATATAATAGAGACAGTAGATCTAGCTGGTCTGTCATAATATAATAGAGACAGTAGATCTAGCTGGTCTGTCATAATATAATAGAGACAGTAGATCTAGCTGGTCTGTCATAATATAATAGAGACAGTAGATCTAGCTGGTCTGTCATAATATAATAGAGACAGTAGATCTAGCTGGTCTGTCATAATATAATAGAGACAGTAGATCTAGCTGGTCTGTCATAATATAATAGAGACAGTAGATCTAGCTGGTCTGTCATAATATAATAGAGACAGTAGATCTAGCTGGTCTGTCATAATATAATAGAGACAGTAGATCTAGCTGGTCTGTCATAATATAATAGAGACAGTAGATCTAGCTGGTCTGTCATAATATAATAGAGACAGTAGATCTAGCTGGTCTGTCATAATATAATAGAGACAGTAGATCTAGCTGGTCTGTCATAATATAATAGAGACAGTAGATCTAGCTGGTCTGTCATAATATAATAGAGACAGTAGATCTAGCTGGTCTGTCATAATATAATAGAGACAGTAGATCTAGCTGGTCTGTCATAATATAATAGAGACAGTAGATCTAGCTGGTCTGTCATAATATAATAGAGACAGTAGATCTAGCTGGTCTGTCATAATATAATAGAGACAGTAGATCTAGCTGGTCTGTCATAATATAATAGAGACAGTAGATCTAGCTGGTCTGTCATAATATAATAGAGACAGTAGATCTAGCTGGTCTGTCATAATATAATAGAGACAGTAGATCTAGCTGGTCTGTCATAATATAATAGAGACAGTAGATCTAGCTGGTCTGTCATAATATAATAGAGACAGTAGATCTAGCTGGTCTGTCATAATATAATAGAGACAGTAGATCTAGCTGGTCTGTCATAATATAATAGAGACAGTAGATCTAGCTGGTCTGTCATAATATAATAGAGACAGTAGATCTAGCTGGTCTGTCATAATATAATAGAGACAGTAGATCTAGCTGGTCTGTCATAATATAATAGAGACAGTAGATCTAGCTGGTCTGTCATAATATAATAGAGACAGTAGATCTAGCTGGTCTGTCATAATATAATAGAGACAGTAGATCTAGCTGGTCTGTCATAATATAATAGAGACAGTAGATCTAGCTGGTCTGTCATAATATAATAGAGACAGTAGATCTAGCTGGTCTGTCATAATATAAT
>NW_024606374.1:0-8142 GCF_018296145.1 Oncorhynchus tshawytscha | reverse complement strand
CCCTGTTCTACTGTCATTATATTACCCTGGTCTACCATCTTCTGTCATTATATTACCCTGGTCTACCCTCTACTGTCATTATATTACCCTGGTCTACCATCTACTGTCATTATATTACCTGGTCTACCATCTACTGTCATTATATTACACTGGTCTACCCTCTACTGTCATTATATTACACTGGTCTACCATCTACTGTCATTATATTACCCTGGTCTCTACTGTCATTATATCACCCTGGTCTACCATCTACTGTCATTATATTACCCTCTAATGTCATTATATTACCCTGTTCTACCATCTTCTGTCACTAGATTACACTGGTCTACCCTCTACTGTCATTATATTACTGTAACGGTTTTCTAGTGGTGATGAAAGAGAGTCGGTCTACCAACTGCAGCGTGTCCCTTCTGCTGTCCATGTTTATATACCAAAGAAAACACGAACTCTACAAAAAAACAATAAACGAAACTACTGAAACAGCCTATCTGGTGCAAACTAACTACTGTACACATAGGACACTAAGGACAATCACCCTACGACAAACTCAAAGAATATGGCTGCTAAATATGGTTCCCAATCAGAGACAACGATAAGCACCTGCCTCTGATTGAGAACCACTCCAGACAGCCATAGACCTTGCTAGACAACCCATTAAGCTACAATCCCAATACCACCACCAAAACCCCAAGACAAACACACCACAATTACAAAAACCCCATGCCACACCCTGGCCTGACCAAATACATAAAAATAAACACAAAATACTTTGACCAGGGCGTGACAGAACCCCCCTAAGGTGCGGACTCCCGAACGCACCTCAAAACAATAGGGAGGGTCCGGGTGGGCGTCTGTCCATGGTGGCGGCTCCGGCGCGGGACGTGGACCCCACTCTTTAATGTCTTAGTCCCCTCTCCCTTCGTCCCTGGATAGTCCACCCTCGCCGCACGACCATGGCCTAGTAGTCCTCACCCAGAACCCCACTGGACTGAGGAACAGATCGGGACTGAAGGACAGCTCGGGACCGAGGCAGCTCGGGACTGAGGGGAAGCTCGGAGTGAGAGAAAGCTCAGGAGTGAGAGAAAGCTCAGGAGTGAGAGAAAGCTCAGGAGTGAGAGGAAGCTCAGGAGTGAGAGCTCAGGAGTGAGAGGAAGCTCAGGAGTGAGAGGAAGCTCAGGAGTGAGAGGAAGCTCAGGAGTGAGAGGAAGCTCAGGAGTGAGAGGAAGCTCAGGAGTGAGAGGAAGCTCAGGCAGGTAGATATCTCTACCAGCTCCTGGCTGGCTGGTGGTTTCAGCAGATCCTGGCTGACTGGCAGCTCTGGCTGCTCCATGCGGACTGACAGCTCTGGCTGCTCCATGCAGACTGACAGCTCTGGCTGCTCCATGCGGACTGACAGCTCTGGCTGCTCCATGCGGACTGACAGCTCTGGCTGCTCCATGTAGACTGGCTGCTTCATGCAGACTGGCAGCTCGGGCTGCTTCATGTAGACTGACAGCTCTGGCTGCTCCATGTGGACTGGCTGCTTCATGCAGACTGACAGCTCTGGCTGCTCCATGCAGACTGACAGCTCTGACTGCTCCATGCAGACTGACAGCTCTGGCTGCTTCATGCAGACTGGCAGCTCTGGCTGCGCTGAACAGGCGGGAGACTCCTGCAGCGCTGTGTCGGAGGAAGGCTCTGGCTGCGCTAAACAGGCGGAGACTCCGGCAGCGCAGGAGAGGAGAAAGGCTCTGGCTGCGCTAAACAGGCGGGAGGCTCCGGCAGCGCTGTAGAGGAGGAAGGCTCTGGCTGCGCTAAACAGGCGGGAGACTCCAGCAGCGCAGGAGAGGAGAAAAGCGCTGGCTGCGCTGAACAGGCGAGGCACACTGAAGGCCTGGTGCGTGGTGCTGGAACTGGTGGTACTGGATCGAGGACACGCACAGGAAGCCTGGTGCGGGGAGCTGCTACCGGAGGGCTGGGGTGTGGAGGTGGTACTGGATGACCGGACCGTGCAGGCGCACTGGGGCTCTTGAGCACCGAGCCTGCCCAACCTTACCTGGTTGAATGCTCCCGGTTGCCCTGCCAGTGCGGCGAGGTGGAATAGCCTGCACTGGGCTATGCAGGCGAACCGGAGACACCGAGCGCAAGGCTGGTACCATGTAAGCCGGCCCAAGGAGACGCACTGGGGACCAGATGCGTAGAGCCGGCTTCATGGCATTTGGCTCGACGCTCAATCTAGCCCGGCCGATACGCGGAGCTGGAATATACCGAACCGGGCTGTGCACCCGCACTGGAGACACCGTGCGCTCCACAGCATAACACGGTGCCTGCCCGGTCTCTCCAGCCCCCGGTAAGCACAGGGAGTTTGCGCAGGTCTCCTACCTGGCATAGCCATACTCCTGTAAGCCCCCAAGAAATTTTGGGGCTGACTCTCGGCTTCCATCCGCTCTGCCGTGCTAGCTCCTCATAATGCCGCCTCTCTGCTTTTGCTGCCTCCAGCTCGGCTTTGGGGGCGACAATAATCTCCAGGCTCATTCCAGGGTCCTTTACCGTCCAATTCCTCCTCCCATGTCCATAACTCCAGGTGGTGCAACCTCTCCCACTGTAGCTGCTGCTGCTCCTGCTGCTGCTGCCTCTGTTGCCTCTTCTCCTGTTGCTCCTTTGGGCGGCTACACTCCCCTGGTTTAGCCCAGGGTCCTCTCCCCGTCGAAGATCTCCTCCCATGACCAGAAATCCTTGGTGAGCATCTCCTTTTTCGGCTGCTCCTGCCTGTTGACACGCCGCTTGGTCCGTTGGTGGTGGGTGATTCTGTAACGGTTTTCTAGTGGTGATGAAAGAGAGTCGGACCAAACTGCAGCGTGTCGATTGCGATCCATGTTTAATATACCAAAGAAAACACGAACTTACAAAAAAACAATAAACGAAACCGAAACAGCCTATCTGGTGCAAACTAACAACGAGTACACATAGGACACTAAGGACAATCACCCACGACAAACTCAAAGAATATGGCTGCCTAAATATGGTTCCCAATCAGAGACAACGATAAGCACCTGCCTCTGATTGAGAACCACTCCAGACAGCCATAGACCTTGCTAGACAACCCATTAAGCTACAATCCCAATACCACCACCAAAACCCCAAGACAAACACACCACAATTACAAAAACCCCATGCCACACCCTGGCCTGACCAAATACATAAAAATAAACACAAAATACTTTGACCAGGGCGTGACAATTACACTGGTCTACCATCTACTGTCATTATATTACCCTGGTCTCTACTGTCATTATATCACCTGGTCTACCATCTACTGCCATTATTTTACCCTCTACTGTCATTATATTACCCTGGTCTACCATCTACTGTCACTAGATTACACTGGTCTACCCTCTACTGTAAATATATTACCCTGGTATAACATCTACTGTCATTATATTAACCTGGTCTACCATCTACTGTCATGATATTACCCTGGTCTACCATCTACTGTCATTATATTACCCTGGTCTACCATCTACTGTCATTATATTACCATGGTCTACCATCTACTGTCATTATATTACCCTGGTCTACCATCTACTGTCATTATATTACCCTGGTCTACCTTCTACTGTCATTATATTACCCTGGTCTACCATCTACTGTCATTATATTACCCAGATTACAATCTAATGTCATTATATTACCCTGGTCTACCATCTACTGTCATTATATTACCATCTACTGTCACTAGATTACACTGGTCTACCCTCTACTGTAAATATATTACCCTGGTATAACATCTACTGTCATTATATTAACCTGGTCTACCATCTACTGTCATGATATTACCCTGGTCTACCATCTACTGTCATTATATTACCATGGCCTACCTTCTACTGTCATTATATTACACTGGTCTACCATCTACTGTCATTATATTACACCGGTCTACCATCTACTGTCATTATATTACCCTGGTCTAACTTCTACTGTCATTATATTACCCTGGTCTACCATCTACTGTCATATTAACCTGGTCTACCATCTACTGTCATTATATTAACCTGGTCTACCATCTACTGTCATTATATTACCATCTACTGTCATTATATTAACCTGGTCTACCATCTACTGTCATTATATTACCCTGGTCTACCATCTACTGTCACTAGATTACCCTCTACTGTCATATATTACCCTGGTCTACCATCTACTGTCATTATATTACCCTGGTTTACCATCTACTGTCATTATATTACCCTGGCCTACCCTCTACTTTCATTATATTACCCTGGTCTACCATCTACTGTGAATATATTACCCTGGTCTTCCATTTACTGTCATTATATTACACTGGTCTACCATCTACTGTCATTATATTACCCTGATCTGCCATCTACTGTCACTATATTACCCTGGTCTAAACCCTACTGCCATTATATTACCCTGGTCTACCATCTACTGTCACTAGATTACACTGGTCTACCCCCTACTGTAAATATATTACCCTGGTATACCATCTACTGTCATTATATTAACCTGGTCTACCATCTACTGTCATGATATTACCCTGGTCTACCATCTTCTGTCATTATATTAACGTGGTCTACCATCTACTGTCATTATATTACCTTGGTCTACCATCTACTGTCATTATATTACCCTGGTCTACCCTCTACTGTCATTATATTACCCTGGTCTACTGTCATTATATTACCTTGGTCGACCATCTACTGTCATTATATTACGCTGGTCTACCATCGACTGTCATTATATTACCCTGGTCTACCTTCTACTGTCATTATATTACCCTGGTCTACCATCTACTGTCATTATATTACCCTGGTCTACCATTTACTGTCATTATATTACCCTGGTCTACCATCTACTGTCATTATATTACCCTCTACTGTCATTATATTACCCTGGTCTACCATCTACTGTCATAATATTACCCTGGTCTACCCTCTACTGTCATTATATTACCCTGGTCTACCATCTACTGTCATTATATTATCCTCTACTGTAATTATATTACCTTGCTCTACCATCTACAGTCATAATATTACCCTGTCTACCATCTCCTGTCATAAATTACCCTGGTCTACCCTCTACTGTCACTATCTTACCCTGGTCTCCTCTCTACTGTCATTATATTACCATGGTCTACCATCTACTGTCACTATATTACCCTCTACTGTCATTATATTACCCTGGTCTACCATCTACTGTGAATATATTACCCTGGTCTTCCATTTACTGTCATTATATTACACTGGTCTACCATCTACTGTCATTATATTACCCTGATCTACCATCTACTGTCACTATATTACCCTGGTCTAAACCCTCTACTGTCATTATATTACCCTGGTCTACCATCTACTGTCACTAGATTACACTGGTCTACCCTCTACTGTCAAATATATTACCCTGGTATACCATCTACTGTCATTATATTAACCTGGTCTACCATCTACTGTCATTATATTACCCTGGTCTACCATCTTCTGTCATTATATTACCCTGGTCTACCATCTACTGTCATTATATTACCTTGGTCTACCATCTACTGTCATTATATTACCCTGGTCTACCCTCTACTGTCATTATATTACCCTGGTCTACTGTCATTATATTACCTTGGTCTACCATCTACTGTCATTATATTACCCTGGTCTACCATCTACTGTCATTATATTACCCTGGTCTACCATCTACTGTCATTATATTACCCTGGTCTACCATCTACTGTCATTATATTACCCTGGTCTACCATTTACTGTCATTATATTACCCTGGTCTACCATCTACTGTCATTATATTACCCTCTACTGTCATTATATTACCCTGGTCTACCATCTACTGTCATAATATTACCCTGGTCTACCCTCTACTGTCATTATATTACCCTGGTCTACCATCTACTGTCATTATATTATCCTCTACTGTAATTATATTACCTTGCTCTACCATCTACAGTCATAATATTACCCTGGTCTACCATCTACTGTCATAAATTACCCTGGTCTACCCTCTACTGTCACTATATTACCCTGGTCTCCATCTCTACTGTCATTATATTACCATGGTCTACCATCTACTGTCACTATATTACCCTCTACTGTCATTATATTACCCTGGTCTACCATCTACTGTCATTATATTACTCTGGTCTCTACCATCTACTGTCATTATATTACCCTGGTCTACCATCTACTGTCATTATATTACCCTCTACTGTCATTATATTACCCTGGTCTACCATCTACTGTCAGTATATTACACTGGTCTACCCTCTACTGTCATTATATTACCCTGGTCTACCATCTGCTGTCATTATATTACCCTGGTTTACCATCTACTGTCATTATATTACTCCGGTCTACCATCTACTGTGAATATATTACCCTGGTCTTCCATTTACTGTCATTATATTACACTGGTCTACCATCTACTGTCATTATATTACCCTGGTCTTCCATCTACTGTCATTATATTACCCTGGTCTAAACCCTACTGCCATTATATTACCCTGGTCTACCATCTACTGTCACTAGATTACACTGGTCTACCCCCTACTGTAAATATATTACCCTGGTATACCATCTACTGTCATTATATTAACCTGGTCTACCATCTACTGTCATGATATTACCCTGGTCTACCATCTTCTGTCATTATATTAACGTGGTCTACCATCTACTGTCATTATATTACCTTGGTCTACCATCTACTGTCATTATATTACCCTGGTCTACCCTCTACTGTCATTATATTACCCTGGTCTACTGTCATTATATTACCTTGGTCTACCATCTACTGTCATTATATTACCCTGGTCTACCATCTACTGTCATTATATTACCCTGGTCTACCATCTACTGTCATTATATTACCCTGGTCTACCATCTACTGTCATTATATTACCCTGGTCTACCATCTACTGTCATTATATTACCCTGGTCTACCATCTACTGTCATTATATTACCCTCTACTGTCATTATATTACCCTGGTCTACCATCTACTGTCATTATTACCCTGGTCTACCCTCTACTGTCATTATATTACCCTGGTCTACCATCTACTGTCATTATATTATCCTCTCTACTGTCATTATATTACCTTGCTCTACCATCTACAGTCATAATATTACCCTGGTCTACCATCTACTGTCATAAATTACCCTGGTCTACCCTCTACTGTCACTATATTACCCTGGTCTACCATCTACTGTCATTATATTACCCTGGTCTACCATCTACTGTCATAATATTACCCTGGTCTACCCTCTACTGTCATTATATTACCCTGGTCTACCATCTACTGTCATTATATTACTCTGTTCTACCATCTCCTGTCATAAATTACCCTGGTCTACCCTCACTGTCACTATCTTACCCTGGTCTACCATCTACTGTCATTATATTACACTGGTCTACCCTCTACTGTCATTATATTACCCTGGTCTACCATCTACTGTCATTATATTACCCTGGTCTACCATCTACTGTCATTATATTACCCTGTTCTACCAACTTCTGTCATTATACTAACCTGGTCTACCATCTACTGTCATTATATTACCCTCTACTTTTATTATATTTCCCTGGTCTACCATCTACTGTCATTACATTAACCTGGTCTACCATCTACTGTCATTATATTACCCTGGTCTACCAACTACTGTCATTATATTACCCTGTTCTAACATCTACTATCATTATATTACCCTGGTCTACCCTCTACTGTCATTATATTACCCTGTTCTACTGTCATTATATTACCCTGGTCTACCATCTTCTGTCATTATATTACCCTGGTCTACCCTCTACTGTCATTATATTACCCTGGTCTACCATCTACTGTCATTATATTACCCTGGTCTACCCTCTACTGTCATTATATTACACTGGTCTACCATCTACTGTCATTATATTACCCTGGTCTCTACTGTCATTATATCACCCTGGTCTACCATCTACTGTCATTATATTACCCTCTACTGTCATTATATTACCCTGTTCTACCATCTTCTGTCATCATATTACACTGGTCTACCCTCTATTGTCATTATATTACCCTGGTCTACCCTCTACTGTCATTATATTACCCTGGTCTACCATCTACTGTCAATATATTACACTGGTCTACCCTCTGCTGTCATTATATT
>NW_024606372.1:0-8119 GCF_018296145.1 Oncorhynchus tshawytscha | reverse complement strand
AAAATCAAATTTTATTTGTCACATACACATGGTTAGCAGATGTTAATGCGAGTGTAGCGAAATGCTTGTGCTTCTAGTTCCGACAATGCAGTAATAACCAACAAGTAATCTAACTAACAATTCCAAAAAAAAAAACTACTGTCTTATACACAGTGTAAGGGGATAAAGAATATGTACATAAGGATATATGAATGAGTGATGGTACAGAGCAGCATAGGCAAGATACAGTAGATGATATCGAGTACAGTATATACATATGAGATGAGTATGTAAACCAAGTGGCATAGTTAAAGTGGCTAGTGATACATGTATTACATAAGGATGCAGTCGATGATATAGAGTACAGTATCTACGTATGCATATGAGATGAATAATGTAGGGTAAGTAACATTATATAAGGTAGCATTGTTTAAAGTGGCTAGTGATATATTTACATCATTTCCCATCAATTCCCATGATTAAAGTGGCTGGAGTAGAGTCAGTGTCATTGACAGTGTGTTGGCAGTAGCCACTCAATGTTAGTGGTGGCTGTTTAACAGTCTGATGGCCTTGAGATAGAAGCTGTTTTCAGTCTCTCGGTCCCAGCTTTGATGCACCTGTACTGACCTCGCCTTCTGGATGACAGCGGGGTGAACAGGCAGTGGCTCGGGTGGTTGATGTCCTTGATGATCTTTATGGCCTTCCTGTAGCATCGGGTGGTGTAGGTGTCCTGGAGGGCAGGTAGTTTGCCCCCAGTGATGCGTTGTGCAGACCTCACTACCCTCTGGAGAGCCTTACGGTTGAGGGCGGTGCAGTTGCCATACCAGGCGGTGATACAGCCCGCCAGGATGCTCTCGATTGTGCATCTGTAGAAGTTTGTGAGTGCTTTTGGTGACAAGCCGAATTTCTTCAGCCTCCTGAGGTTGAAGAGGCGCTGCTGCGCCTTCCTCACGATGCTGTCTGTGTGAGTGGACCAATTCAGTTTGTCTGTGATGTGTATGCCGAGGAACTTAAAACTTGCTACCCTCTCCACTACTGTTGCATCGATGTGGATGGGGGGGTGCTCCCTCTGCTGTTTCCTGAAGTCCACAATCATCTCCTTAGTTTTGTTGACGTTGAGTGTGAGGTTATTTTCCTGACACCACACTCCGAGGGCCCTCACCTCCTCCCTGTAGGCCGTCTCGTCGTTGTTGGTAATCAAGCCTACCACTGTTGTGTCGTCCGCAAACTTGATGATTGAGTTGGAGGCGTGCATGGCCACGCAGTCGTGGGTGAACAGGGAGTACAGGAGAGGGCTCAGAACGCACCCTTGTGGGGCCCCAGTGTTGAGGATCAGCGGGAGGAGATGTTGTTGCCTACCCTCACCACCTGGGGCGGCCCGTCAGGAAGTCCAGTACCCAGTTGCACAGGGCGGGGTCGAGACCCAGGGTCTCGAGCTTGATGACGAGCTTGGAGGGTACTATGGTGTTGAATGCCGAGCTGTAGTCGATGAACAGCATTCTCACAGGTATTCCTCTTGTCCAGATGGGTTAGGGCAGTGTGCAGTGTGGTTGAGATTGCATCGTCTGTGGACCTATTTGGGCGGTAAGCAAATTGGAGTGGGTCAAGGGTGTCAGGTAGGGTGGAGGTGATATGGTCCTTGACTAGTCTCTCAAAGCACTTCATGATGACGGATGTGAGTGCTACGGGCGGTAGTCATTTAGCTCAGTTACCTTAGCTTTCTTGGGAACAGGAACAATGGTGGCCCTCTTGAAGCATGTGGGAACAGCAGACTGGTATAGGGATTGGTTGAATATGTCCGTAAACACACCGGCCAGCTGGTCTGCGCATGCTCTGAGGGCGCGGCTGGGGATGCCGTCTGGGCCTGCAGCCCTGCGAGGGTTAACACGTTTAAATGTCTTACTCACTTCGGCTGCAGTGAAGGAGAGACCGCATGTTTTCATTGCAGGCCGTGTCAGTGGCACTGTATTGTCCTCAAAGCGGGCAAAAAGTTATTTAGTCTGCCTGGGAGCAAGACATCCTGGTCCGTGACTGGGCTGGGTTTCTTCCTGTAGTCCGTGATTGACTGTAGACCCTGCCACATGCCTCTTGTGTCTGAGCCGTTGAATTGAGATTCTACTTTGTCTCTGTACTGGCGCTTAGCTTGTTTGATAGCCTTGCGGAGGAATAGCTGCACTGTTTGTATTCAGTCATGTTACCAGACACCTTGCCCTGATTAAAAGCAGTGGTTCGTGCCTTCAGTTTCACACGAATGCTGCCATCAATCCACGGTTTCTGGTTAGGGAATGTTTTAATCGTTGCTATGGGAACGACATCTTCAACGCACGTTCTAATGAACTCACACACTGAATCAGCGTATTCGTCTATGTTGTTGTCTGACGCAATACGAAACATCTCCCAGTCCACGTGATGGAAGCAGTCTTGGAGTGTGGAGTCAGCTTGGTCGGACCAGCGTTGGACAGACCTCAGCGTGGGAGCTTCTTGTTTTAGTTTCTGTCTGTAGGCAGGGATCAACAAAATGGAGTCGTGGTCAGCTTTTCCGAAAGGGGCGGGGCAGGGCCTTATATGCGTCGCGGAAGTTAGAGTAACAATGATCCAGGGTCTTTCCACCCCTGGTTGCGCAATCGATATGCTGATAAAATTTAGGGAGTCTTGTTTTCAGATTAGCCTTGTTAAAATCCCCAGCTACAATGAATGCAGCCTCCGGATAAATCGTTTCCAGTTTGCAGAGAGTTAAATAAAGTTCGTTCAGAGCCATCGAAGTGTCTGCTTGGGGGATATATACGGCTGTGATTATAATCGAAGAGAATTCTCTTGGTAGATAATGCGGTCTACATTTGATTGTGAGGAATTCTAAATCAGGTGAACAGAAGGATTTGAGTTCCTGTATGTTTCTTTCATCACACCATGTCACGTTGGCCATAAGGCATACGCCCCCGCCCCTCTTCTTACCAGAAAGATGTTTGTTTCTGTCGGCGCGATGCGTGGAGAAACCCGTTGGCTGCACCGCTTCGGATTGCGTCTCTCCAGTTAGCCATGTTTCCGTGAAGCAGAGAACGTTACAGTCTCTGATGTCCCTCTGGAATGCTACCCTTGCTCGGATTTCATCAACCTTGTTGTCAAGAGACTGGACATTGGCAAGAAGAATGCTAGGGAGTGGTGCACGATGTGCCCGTCTCCGGAGTCTGACCAGAAGACCGCTTAGTTTCCCTCTTTTTCTGAGTCGTTTTTTTGGGTCGCTGCATGGGAACCATTCCGTGGCACTGGTTGTAAGGCAGAACACAGGATCCGCATCGCGAAAAACATATTCTTGGTCGTACTGATGGTGAGTTGACGCTGATCTTATATTCAGTAGTTCTTCTCGGCTGTATGTAATGAAACCTAAGATGACCTGGGGTACTAGTGTAAGAAATAACACGTAAAAAAACAAAAAACTGCATAGTTTCCTAGGAACGCGAAGCGAGGCGGCCATCTCTGGCGGCCATCATCATGAGAAAGGCCCATGGCCCTGAGACTTTTAACAATGTTTCAAGTCAGCTATGTTGCATAACACATACATACATCCACACAAGCCAACAGCAGATAATATTCAATCATATATATGGTAATGGCTATAATGTAAAACACAAGGATCCAACACTGCCCAACTGTCCCACCATTGGCTGTTTATGTTCCCTGAAGGAGTTGACTGAATGAGGCACAGTTTTGTTTTCATGAACCCCTGAACTCCTCAGGAGCAAGTCCCATTCCAAACCCCCTCCACCTGTCCTACGCATAGAAATACAATTACTCAATTTTATTCTAGGTCATTCTAGTTATTATATTTCTATGGTTCTATCATAGGACAGAAGGAGGGGATTTAGGACAGGCCCCGGGCATGCAGGCTGTTTACGAAAGGAGACAAGGCATGTAGCCTGGTGTTTAGAGCAATGGACTAGTAACCAGAAGGTTGCAAGATCAAATCCCCGAGATGACAAGGAAAAAATCTGTCGTTCTGCCCCTGAACAGGCAGTTAACCCACCGTTTCTAGGCCGTCATTGAAAATAAGATTTTTTATTTTATTTTTAAACATTTTACCCCCTTTATCTCCCCAATTTCCTGGTATCCAATTGTTAGTAGCTACTATCTTGTCTCATCGCTACAACTCCCGTACGGGCTCGGGAGAGACGAAGGTTGAAAGTCATGCGTCCTCCGATACACAACCCAACCAAGCCGCACTGCTTCTCAACACAGCGTGCATCCAACCCGGAAGCCAGCCGCACCAATGTGTCGGAAAGACCGTGCACCTGGCAACCTTGGCTAGCGTACACTGCGCCCGGCCCGCCACAGGAGTCGCTGGTGCGCGATGAGACAAGGATATCCCTACCAGCCAAACCCTCCCTAACCCGGACGACGCTAGGCCAATTGTGCGTCGCCCCACGGACCCCACGGACCCCACGCGGCCGGTTACGACAGAGCCTGGGCACGAACCCAGCGCCCTTAACCACTGCGCCACCCGGGAGGCCCTGAATAAATAAAAATTTGTTCTTAACTGACTTGCCTAGTTGAAAAAGGAGGCACCATTTACAAATGCAAAGGATGAGTTGTTTTTAAAGAAGGGAAACCTCTCCTGTCGGTGAATAAAGAGAGGGTCTGAATACATATGAGGCCTTCATGATCTGGTTTAATGGTCTAATTTACTGGGGAGAAGTGTCCAATAGTGAGTCCTAAATCGCTCTGGTCAAAAGTAGTGCACTATATAGGAATAGGGTGCCATTCGGGAGTCACACCCAAAGTTCTTCATAAAGCAGCCCAATCCTCAGCTCGTAAAATGCCAATCGCAAGACCGATAAAAAGCTAAATCCATTTGAGAGGTTTTTCCCCCGTGTGCACATCCCTGGCTTTTTATTTCTGATGTTTTTTTCCAGAGGGATGATCTGATGAAAGTGCCTTAAGGGATATAAATGTTTTTTTGTCTGTCTCGTTCAAAATACGCAAGGGGCAACTTTGCCTCGTAGCGATTGGGGGATTCTCTTCTGTCTGTCTGCATCGGCCTAATTCAAGACTGAAGTAAAAGGGTTTTGAGTGCCAGGCTTTTGGCAGCCCCTACGTGAAGAGAATCCATTGCTGCAATCAAAGTCTGATTTATATCATTGTAAATGGCTGTTGAGTTGCAGGGGCCCACTGTGAACTGTACTGTACTATACACCCACTACTCCTCCTAATGTAGGAGTTGAGAGGCATGTTTATCCATTGCCAAGCCAAAGACACACCACAGTTGAAGCAGGCCTTTCAGTCACAATGACTTTATTACAGTGTAATCATTCCATGATAAAATATTGTTAATGAAATGTAAATGTAATATCCACACGAACACACACATCCCCACCACCGCCCACCAGATACACATGTTCCTTGGCTTCCTGAAGTAAGTAAACCTTGGCTCAGCTTTGTAGTTGCAGGAGAGGTTGCACAGAGTTAGGTGAACTAAGGAAGAGGGTCTTTCTCTTTAGGACTTTAGTTTTCCTGTCACATTCTGAACGGGAAGATAAGATTCCATTAGTGGTGGGCGACAGACTGTGTCATTTCGACACAAGATTCTCAAACAAAGCCTTCCTCTCTCCACCTTATTAACCTCCCAGGGATCTCTCTTCACAGAGAAGCCAGTCCCCTCGCCCACCTTATCTCAATAATAAATCCATTCCAGCGCACCGCCGCAGCTTTATTATTTATTATTCATATGACTTTTCTGCTGCCGTATAATCTGAGGACAGATCATTACAACGGCAACACACAGGAAATGTCACTGCTGAGAGGGAGGCTGTGGCTCTCTCCTGGATTATTTGTTACTAGAATGTGGAGAGGAGACACAATAGGACTTGACTTTATGGAGTTAGGGACTGGGAGAAGTTTTCCCAAGTTTTCTCAATCAATCTTCAACACCATGTGGATAGGTAGCGGTGATCAAGCTCGATAGGTAGTGTGATTCGGCCCGCCCTGGATGCAACTGGTACTGGGTGATTCCTAGGTAATGGATGATGGATAGGGATGGTGAGGGTGATGGGATAACATCTGATGTGGATAGTCAGCACTGGGGCCCCACATAAGTGCGGGGTGATACCTCTCCTGTACTGGGTGATGTGGATAGGTACTGGATGATGGGATAGCAGGCCTCCAGTCGTGATGGAAGTTTGCGGGTGATATGGATATGTAGGCTTGATTATAGGTACGACGATGATGGCCTAGTAGATAGGAGGGGTGAGGGATAGGTAGTGTGATGTGGATAATAGACCTCACACTGGAATGGATAGCAAAACTAAGGAGATGATGTGGACTTCAGTATATAGGTAGGGATGACCCCCATAGTAGATAACAGTAGTGGATGAGGGTAGATAGGTTTGATGATTCCTCGGCATAGTAGATCACAGACAAACTGAATTAGTCCACTCATAGGACAGCATCGTATGGATAGGCGCAGCAGCGCCTCTTGATGTGGATAGCTGAAGAAAGGGAAATTCGGCTAGGTCAGTGGCACTCACAAACTTCTACAGATGCACAATGTGGATAGAGATAGGCAGGGGGATGTATCACCGCCTGGTATGGATAGTAGCCCTAGGTAAGGCTCTCCAGGATAGGTAGTGGGTGATGATAGTATCACCGTGGGCAAACTACCTGCCCTGAGGACACCTACACCACCCGATGCTGGGTGATGTGGATAGATAGTGGGTCATGTGGATAGTCAGACCGGCCACTGCCTGTTCATAGCTGCCATGATGATAGGCGAGGTCAGTGATGATGATAGTGGATAGGCATTGGACCGAGAGACTGAAAATAGGTAGTGGGTGATCTCCATAGGCCATCAGACTGTTGATGGATACTAACATAGGTAGTGGGTGATGTGGGATAGGTACTGGGTCAATGACACTGACTCTACTGGGCCATGTAATCATGGGAATCGTGGGTAATGATGAAATATATCACTAGCCACTTTAAACAATGGATAGTAGATAGGTAGTGGGTGATGTGGATAGTGGATAGGTGTTGATGTGGATAGTGGATAGGTACGTGGGTGATGGATAGGTAGTCTATGTGATAGGTAGTGGATGATGTGGATGGTGTGATAGTGATCAGTGGCCACTTTAGCAGATGCCACTTGGTTTGTACTTATCTCATATAGTATATAGGTAGTGGGTGACTGGATATGGATAGGTAGTGGGTGATGTGGATAGGGTGGATGGTGGTGGGTGATGTGATCACTCAGTCATATGGGATAGTAGATATTCTTTGATGGGATAGGCAGGATGATGACAGATAGGTTTTAGTGGATGATGTGATAGTGGATAGGTTATTTGATGATGTGAACTAGTAGCACAAGCATTTGATGGATAGTCGCATTAACATCTGATGATGTGTATAGTGGAAATAAAATTTGATTGATTTGATTTGATTTAGGGTTAGAGTAAACCCATAGAGGATGTATATTTTTACAAAGGCAGGAAATATGCAAATGGGTGATGAGTGTAGTAGATAGTGGATGATGTGGATAGTAGATGGTGGATGTGGATAGGTAGTGGATGATGTGGATAGTAGATAGGTAGTGGGTGATGTGGATAGGATAGTGGGTGATGATGGATGGGGATAGGTAGTGGGATGTGGAGGTAGTGGGTGATGTGGATAGTAGATAGGTAGTGGGTGATGTGGATAGGATAGGTAGTGGGTGATGTGGATGGTAGTGGATGAGTGGATAGTAGATAGGTAGTGGGTGATGTGGTATAGTGGGTGATGTGGATAGGTAGTGGGTGATGGATAGTGGATAGGTAGTGGGTGATGTGGATGGTAATGGATGATGTGGATAGTGGATAGGCAGTGGGTGATGTGGATAGGCAGTATGATAGGTAGTGGGTGAATGGATGATGTGGGATAGGCAGGGGTGATGTGGATAGTGGGTGATGTGGATGAGGCAGTGGGTGATGGACAGGCAGTGGGTGATATGGATAGGATAGGCAGTGATGTGGATAGGTAATGGATGATGTGGATAGTGGATAGGCAGTGGTGATGATGTGGGTGATATGGATATGTAGGTGATGTGGATAGGTAGTGGATGATGTGGATAGTAGATAGGTAGTGGGTGATGTGGATAGGTAGTGGATGATGTGGATAG
>NW_024606371.1:0-8113 GCF_018296145.1 Oncorhynchus tshawytscha | reverse complement strand
CTGATACCTCTGGAGAGAGGGACAGACAGAGAGAGAGAGAGAGAGACAGAGAGAGAGAGAGAGAGGACAGACAGAGAGAGAGAGAGAGAGACAGAGAGAGAGAGAAGAACCCCAAGCCCAGAGGCTCTCACCCCCTCTGAGCACCCCCTGTCAGCCACCCTGATAGCCCTTCTGACAACCCCCCCACACCCACTGAGGACAAACACAAGACACAGATTGTACTACTTATGGACTCAAATGGGAAATATATAGAAGAAAAAAAACTTTTTCCCAAACACAGTGTGTCTAAACTCTGGTGTCCAAACACCCAGCGTGCCCTAGACCTTCTGTCTGAGGCCAAACTAGGCTCACCCAGCCACATAATAATACACACAGGCACAAACGACCTGAGAGCACAGCAGGAAAGAGTGGCCACAGCACTGAAGGGAGTGATTGAAAAGGCTTCTTCTACTTTCCCCAACGCACAAGTGGTTATCTCCACCCTGCTACCACGAAAAGACTTCCACCCCGCCACAATACAGCGGGTAAATGCAAATATTTCCGTGACTGTGCCTCAAAACCAAACGTTTTCCTGGCCCACCACTCCACCCTGGACTTGAACAGCCTCTATGACCAGGTCCACCTCTACAAGGCAGCAGTGCCTACCTTTGCCCGGACTCTAAAGGACATCGCTCTCAAACGTATCCCCAACACTCCACACAGGAGCAACAGATCAATAGACACCCCACCCAGACCAGCGAGACACCCTCCCAGATCTGCAGGACCTCCCCTGGACCTACACATAGAGGACCCACGCCAAGAGGAATTACATCCAGACAACAGTACACCCAGACACATCCACACCCCCATCCCAACCAATCAACACCCCCACGTCAACCATGCCCACACTCCATTTAGGCCCCCTCAGATCAGACCTATGCCACTCCTGCCCACCCCATGCACCCCACCCCCGCAAAGAGGGCCTCAACATGGAAGCCACACATACGCCCAGGTAGTGAGCGGGCAAACAGTCCCAACCCCACTCTCACACTCGCCCAAGCCAATGGCATGTACCAGATGCTCAGCAGGCTCTGCTCACACTTACTGGCCTGAGGCTAAACCACGACCAACAACATTGGACACTCTATGGAACAAAAGCCTTCACTATATTATCCTGGAATATCCAAGGCCTGAGGTCATCTGCCTTTGGCCTAAAGAGCAGAAACCCGGACTTCACCAAAGAAATCGGTAATACAGACATTGTCATCCTGCAAGAAACCTGGTATAGAGGAGATGGACCCACTGGTTGCCCTCTAGGTTACAGAGAGCTGGTAGTCCCATCCACCAAACTACCAGGTGTGAAACAGGGAAGGGACTCAGGGGGTATGCTAATTTGGTATAGAGCAGACCTAACTCACTCCATTAAATTAATCAAAACAGGAACATTCTACATTTGGCTAGAAATTCAAAAAGAAATTATCCTAACAGAGAAAAATGTCCTCCTGTGTGCTACCTATATCCCCCCACTAGAATCCCCATATTTTAATGAAGACAGCTTCTCCATCCTGGAGGGGGAAATCAATAATTTCCAGGCCCAGGGACATGTACTAGTCTGTGGTGACCTAAATGCCAGAACCGGACAAGAACCTGACACCCTCAGCACACAGGGGGACAAACACCTGCCTGGAGGTGACAGCATTCCCTCCCCCATATGCCCCCCTAGGCACAACTATGACAACATAACCAACAAAAACGGGTCACAACTCCTGCAGCTCTGTCGCACGCTGGGTATGTACATAGTCAACGGTAGGCTTCGAGGGGACTCCTATGGTAGGTACACCTATAGCTCATCTCTTGGCAGTAGTACTGTAGACTACTTTATCACTGACCTCAACCCAGAGTCTCTCAGAGCGTTCACAGTCAGCCCACTGACACCCCTATCAGACCACAGCAAAATCACAGTCTACTTAAACAGAGCAATACTCAATCATGAGGCATCAAAGCCAAAGGAACTGAGTAACATTAAGAAATGCTATAGATGGAAGGAATGCAGTTTGGAAACCTACCAAAAAACAATTAGGCAACAACAAATTCAATCCCTCTTAGACAATTTCCTGGGTAAAACGTTCCACTGTAATAGTGAAGGTGTAAACTTGGCAGTAGAAAATCTTAACAGTATATTTGACCTCTCAGCTTCCCTATCAAATCTAAAAATCTCAAATAGAAAACCGAAGAAAATTAACAATAATGTAACGGTTTTCTAGTGGTGATGAAAGAGAGTCGGACCAAACTGCAGCGTGTCGATTGCGATCCATGTTTAATATACCAAAGAAACACGAACTTACAAAAACCACAATAAACGAAACCGAAACAGCCTATCTGGTGCAAACTAACAACGAGTACACATAGGACACTAAGGACAATCACCCACGACAAACTCAAAGAATATGGCTGCCTAAATATGGTTCCCAATCAGAGACAACGATAAGCACCTGCCTCTGATTGAGAACCACTCCAGACAGCCATAGACCTTGCTAGACAACCCACTAAGCTACAATCCCAATACCACCACCAAAACCCCAAGACAAACACACCACAATTACAAAAACCCCATGCCACACCCTGGCCTGACCAAATACATAAAAATAAACACAAAATACTTTGACCAGGGCGTGACAAATAATGACAAATGGTTTGATGAAGAATGCAAAAATCTAAGAAAGAAATTGAGAAACCTGTCCAACCAAAAACATAGAGACCCGGAAAACCTGAGTCTACGCCTTCACTATGGTGAATCACTAAAACAATACAGAAATACACTACGGAAAAAGAAGGAACAGCATGTCAGAAATCAGCTCAATGCAATTGAAGAATCCATAGACTCTAACCACTTCTGGGAAAATTGGAAAACACTAAACAAACAACAACACGAAGAATTATCTATCCAAAATGGAGATGTATGGGTAAACCACTTCTCCAATCTCTTTGGCTCTATAACAAAGAATAAAGAGCAAAAACATATACATGATCAAATACAGATCTTAGAATCAACTATTAAAGACTACCAGAACCCACTGGATTCTCCAATTACCTTGAACGAGTTACAGGACAAAATAAAAACCCTCCAACCCAAAAAGGCCTGTGGTGTTGATGGTATCCTAAATGAAATGATCAAATATACAGACAACAAATTCCAATTGGCTATACTAAAACTCTTTAACATCATACTTAGCTCTGGCATCTTCCCCAATATTTGGAACCAAGGACTGATCACCCCAATCCACAAAAGTGGAGACAAATTTGACCCCAATAACTACCGTGGAATATGTGTCAACAGTAACCTTGGGAAAATCCTCTGCATTATTATTAACAGCAGACTCGTACATTTCCTCAATGAAAACAATGTACTGAGCAAATGTCAAATTGGCTTTTTACCAAATTACCGTACAACAGACCATGTATTCACCCTGCACACCCTAATTGACAATCAAACAAACCAAAACAAAGGCAAAGTCTTCTCATGCTTTGTTGATTTCAAAAAGCCTTCGACTCAATCTGGCATGAGGGTCTGCTATACAAACTGATGGAAAGTGGTGTTGGGGGTAAAACATACGACATTATAAAATCCATGTACACAAACAACAAGTGTGCGGTTAAAATTGGCAAAAACACACACATTTCTTCACACAGGGTCGTGGGGTTAGACAGGGATGCAGCTTAAGCCCCACCCTCTTCAACATATATATCAACGAATTGGCGAGGGCACTAGAAAAGTCTGCAGCACCCGGCCTCCCCCTGCTAGAATCCGAAGTCAAATGTCTGCTGTTTGCTGATGATCTGGTGCTTCTGTCACCAACCAAGGAGGGCCTACAGCAGCACCTAGATCTTATGCACAGATTCTGTCAGACCTGGGCCCTGACAGTAAATCTCAGTAAGACCAAAATAATGGTGTTCCAAAAAGGTCCAGTCACCAGGACCACAAATACAAATTCCATCTAGACACTGTTGCCCTAGAGCACACAAAAACTATACATACCTTGGCCTAAACATCAGCACCACAGGTAACTTCCACAAAGCTGTGAACGATCTGAGAGACAAGGCAAGAAGGGCATTCTATGCCATCAAAAGAAACATAAATTTCAACATACCAATTAGGATCTGGCTAAAAATACTTGAATCAGTCATAGAGCCCATTGCCCTTTATGGTTGTGAGGTCTGGGGTCCGCTCACCAACCAAGACTTCACAAAATGGGACAAACACCAAATTGAGACTCTGCACGCAGAATTCTGCAAAAATATCCTCCGTGTACAACGTAGAACACCAAATAATGCATGCAGAGCAGAATTAGGCCGATACCCACTAATTATCAAAATCCAGAAAAGAGCTGTTAAATTCTACAACCACCTAAAAGGAAGCGATTCACAAACCTTCCATAACAAAGCCATCACCTACAGAGAGATGAACCTGGAGAAGAGTCCCTAAGCAAGCTGGTCCTGGGGCTCTGTTCACAAACACAAACACACACTACAGAGCCCCAGGACAGCAGCACAATTAGACCCAACCAAATCATGAGAAAACAAAAGATAACTACTTAACACATTGGAAAGAATTAACAAAAAAACAGAGCAAACTAGAATGCTATTTGGCCCTACACAGAGAGTACACAGCGGCAGAATACCTGACCACTGTGACTGACCCAAAATTAAGGAAAGCCTTGACTATGTACAGACTCAGTGAGCATAGCCTTGCTATTGAGAAAGGCCGCCGTAGGCAGACATGGCTCTCAAGAGAAGACAGGCTATGTGCTCACTGCCCACAAAATGAGGTGGAAACTGAGCTGCACTTCCTAACCTCCTGCCCAATGTATGACCATATTAGAGAGACATATTTCCCTCAGATTACACAGATCCACAAAGAATTTGAAAACAAATCCAATTTTGAAAAACTCCCATATCTACTGGGTGAAATTCCACAGTGTGCCATCACAGCAGCAAGATTTGTGACCTGTTGCCACGAGAAAGGGCAACCAGTGAAGAACAAACACCATTGTAAATACAACCCATATTTATGCTTATTTATTTTATCTTGTGTCCTTTAGCCATTTGTACATTGTTAGAACACTGTATATATATATATAATATGACATTTGTAATGTCTTTACTGTTTTGAAACTTCTGTATGTGTAATGTTTACTGTTAATTTTTGTTGTTTTTCACTTTATATATTCACTTTGTATGTTGTCTACCTCACTTGCTTTGGCAATGTTAACACATGTTTCCCATGCCAATAAAGCCCTTGAATTGAATTGAATTGAATTGAGAGAGAGAGGGACGTACAGAGAGAGAGAGAGAGGGACGTACAGAGAGAGAGGGACGGACAGAGAGAGAGAGAGAGGGACGTACAGAGAGAGAGAGAGAGGGACGTACAGAGAGAGAGAGAGGGACGTACAGAGAGAGAGAGAGAGAGAGGGACGGACAGAGATTGAGACAGAGAGACCGACAGGAAGGGAGAGACAGGACAACATAATGATTGAATAGTTCCACATTAAGAGAGGGAGAGACGGACAGACAGACAGAGAGGGACGGACAGACAGAGAGAGAGAGAGAGAGAGAGAGACAGGACAACATAATGATTGAGATGAATAGTTTCACATGAAGTTAATTTCATATCACATGTAACAAGACAGTTTAGTTACCTGGAGGAAATGGATGTGATCCTCTGTGTGTGAGAGCTGCTCCAGCTCAGTGCTTCTCTTCCTCAGCTCAGCTATCTCCTGCTTCAGTTGCTCCAGGAGTCCTTCAGCTTGACTCACTTGAGCCTTCTCTTGGGCTCTGATCAGCTCCTTCACCTCAGAGCTCCTTCTCTCAATGGAGCGGATCAGCTCAGTAAAGATCTGATCACTGTCCGCCACTGCTGACTGTGCAGAGCGCTGGAGAGAGAGAGAGAGAGACAGAGAGAGACAGACACACAGAGACACAGAGACACAGAGAGCGACAGAGAGAGAGAGAGAGAGAGAGAGAGAGAGAGAGAGAGAGAGCGACAGAGAGAGAGAGAGACAGAGAGAGAGAGAGAGAGACAGAGAGAGAGGGGCAGAGAGAGAGAGAGACAAAGAGAGAGAGAGACAGAGACAGAGACAGAGAGAGAGAGAGAGAGAGAGAGATACAAAGAGACAGAGAGAGACAGAGAGAGAGAGAGAGATACAAAGAGACAGAGAGAGACAGAGAGAGAGAGAGAGATACAAAGAGACAGAGAGAGATACAAAGAGACAGAGAGAGACAGAGAGAGAGAGAGAGAGAGAGAGAGAGAGAGAGAGAGAGAGAAACAGAACAGAATTAGGCCGATACCCACTAATTATCAAAATCCAGAAAAGAGCTGTTAAATTCTACAACCACCTAAAAGGAAGCGATTCCCAAACCTTCCATAACAAAGCCATCACCTACAGAGAGATGAACCTGGAGAAGAGTCCCCTAAGCAAGCTGGTCCTGGGGCTCTGTTCACAAACACAAACACACACTACAGAGCCCCAGGACAACAGCACAATTAGACCCAACCAAATCATGAGAAAACAAAAAGATAATTACTTGACACATTGGAAAGAATTAAAAAAACAGAGCAAACTAGAATGCTATTTGGCCCTACACAGAGAGTACACAGTGGCAGAATACCTGACCACTGTGACTGACCCAAAATTAAGGAAAGCTTTGACTATGTACAGACTCAGCGAGCATAGCCTTGCTATTGAGAAAGGCCGCCATAGGCAGACATGGCTCTCAAGAGAAGACTGACTTCTCACTGCCCACAAAATGAGGTGGAAACTGAGCTGCACTTCCTAACCTCCTGCCCAATGTATGACCATATTAGAGAGATATATTTCCCTCAGATTACACAGATCCACAAAGAATTCGAAAACAAATCCAATTTTGATAAACTCCCATATCTACTGGGTGAAATTCCACAGTGTGCCATCACAGCAGCAAGATTTGTGACCTGTTGTCACAAGAAAAGGGCAACCAGTGAAGAACAAACACCATTGTAAATACAACCCATATTTATGCTTATTTATTTGATCTTGTGTCCTTTACCATTTGTACATTGTTAAAACACTGTATATATATATATATAATATGACATTTGTAATGTCTTTATTTTATCTTTATTGTTTTGAAACTTAAATCTTATGTGTTTCTGTATGTGTAATGTTTACTGTTAATTTGTATTGTTTATTTCACTTTTGTATATATATTATTTCACTTTATATATTCACTTTGTATGTTGTCTACCTCACTTGCTTTGGCAATGTTAACACATGTTTCCCATGCCAATAAAGCCCTTGAATTGACAGAGACAGACACAGAGACAGAGACACAGAGACAGAGAGACAGAGACAGAGACACAGAGACAGAGAGAGACAGAGAGACAGACACAGAGACACAGAGACAGAGAGACAGAGACAGACAGAGAGACAGAGACAGAGACACAGAGACAGAGAGACAGACACAGAGACACAGAGACAGAGACAGAGAGACAGAGACAGACAGAGACAGAGACACAGAGACAGAGAGACAGAGAGACAGAGACACAGAGACACAGAGAGACAGCGACAGAGAGAGACAGAGACAGCGACAGAGAGAGACAAAGAGAGAGAGAGAGAGAGACAGATACAAAGAGAGAGAGACAGATACAAAGAGAGAGAGAGAGACAGATACAAAGAGAGAGAGAGAGACAGATACAAAGAGAGAGAGAGACAGATACAAAGAGAGAGAGAGAGACAGAACGCTGCCACCCTGCTGTGTTAACTAGATATTATCTGTGTCATTTCTAGCCTGGCACAGATAGTAAAACTACTGTAGCGACCCGCACAGACAGCTGTGTGTTATGTGTTCGGCTAGTAGCTGGTTGTGTTGTACTTACCAGTTCCCAGTGTTCGCGGGGTCCGACATGCCAATCAACCTGCTATCTGCCAATCACAGGAATGCCTGGGATGTTCTGATGCCGGGCATCCTGGTGGTTGGCGGAGTGGCGTGGAGGGGCGGGGCATTGGAAGTTAAGGTTCAGCCTTTGTTCTCTCTCTTCCGTCTGGGCTTCACAAGAGAAGGTCCCGATTGGCTTGTGGGGTATCTTTCATTTATTTGG
>NW_024606370.1:0-8112 GCF_018296145.1 Oncorhynchus tshawytscha | reverse complement strand
TGATTAAAATGTTCACACACACACACACACACACACACACACATATATATATATATATATAAAATCTACAATGGAATTGTTCAAAAATAAACATATCCAGGTGTTAGAATGGCCAAGTCAAAGTCCAGACCTGAATCCAATCGAGAATCTGTGGAAAGAACTGAAAACTGCTGTTCACAAATGCTCTCCATCCAACCTCACTGAGCTCGAAGCTGTTTTGCAAGGAGGAATGGGAAAAAATTTCAGTCTCTCGATGTGCAAAACTGATAGAGACATACCCCAAGCGACTTACAGCTGTAATCGCAGCAAAAGGTGGAGCTACAAAGTATTAACTTAAGGGGGCTGAATAATTTTGCACACCCAATTTTTCAGTTTTTGATTTGTTAAAAAGTTTGAAATATCCAATAAATGTTGTTCCACTTCATGATTGTGTCCCACTTGTTATTGATTCTTCACAAAAAATACAGTTTTATATCTTTATGTTTGAAGCCTGAAATGTGGCAAAAGGTCGCAAAGTTCAAGGGGGCCGAATACTTTCGCAAGGCACTGTATGTGTGTGTGTGTGTATATATATATATAACACCTTTATTTAATCTTTATTTAACTAGGCAAGTCAGTTAAGAACACATTCTTATTGTCAATGATGGCCTAGGAACGGTGGGGTAACTGCCTCGTTCAGGGGCAGAACGACAGATTTTTACCTTGTCAGCTCGGGGATTCAATCTTGCAACCTTACAGTTAACTAGTCCAACGCTCTAACCACCTGATTATATTGCACTCCACGAGGAGCCTGCCGGTTACGCGAATGCAGTAGAAGCCAAGGTAAGTTGCTAGCTAGCATTAAACTTATCTTACAAAAACAATCAATCAATGATATTCACTAGTTAACTACACATGGTTGATGACATTAGTAGTTTATCTAGCATGTCCTGCGTTGCATATAATCGATGCGGTGCGTATCGTTGCTCCAATGTGTACCTAACCATAAAACATCAATGCCTTTCTTAAAATCAATACACACAAGTATATATTTTTTAAATATTTAGCTAAAAGAAATCAAGGTTAGCAGGCAATATTAACCAGGTGAAATTGTGTCACTTCTCTTGCATTCATTGCACGCAGAGTCAGTGTATATGCAACAGTTTGGGCCGCCTAATTTGCCAGAATGTTACATAATTATGACACAACGTTGAAGGTTGTGCAACGTAACAGGAATATTTAGACTTATGGATGCCACCCGTTAGATAAAATACGGAACGGTTCCGTATTTCACTGAAAGAATAAACGTCTTGTTTTCGAGATGATAGTTTCCCGATTCGACCATATTAATGACCTACGGCTTGTATTTCTGTGTGTTATTATGTTATAACGAAGTCTATGATTTGATAGAGCAGTCGGACTGAGTGGTGGTAGGCACCAGCAGGCTCGTAAGCATTAATTCAAACAGCACTTTCCTGCGTTTTGCCAGCAGCTCTTCGCAAGCACAGCGCTGTTTATGACTTCAAGCCTATCAACTGCCGAGATTAGGCTGGTGTAACCGATGTGAAATGGCTAGCTAGTTAGCGGGGTGCGCGCTAATAGCGTTTCAAACATCACTCGCTCTGAGACTTGGAGTGGTTGTTCCCCTTGCTCTGCATGGGTAACGCTGCTTCGAGAGTGGCTGTTGTCGATGTGTTCCTGGTTCGAACCTAGGTAGGAGCGAGGAGAGGGATGGAAGCTATATTGTTACACTTGCAATACAAAAATGCCTATAACGACATCCAATAGTCAAAGGTTAATGAAATACAAATGGTATAGAGGGAAATAGTCCTATAATTCCTATAATAACTACAACCTAAAACATCTTACCTGGGAATATTGAAGACTCACGTTAAAAGGAACCACCAGCTTTCATATGTTCTCATGTTCTGAGCAACATTCTTAAACGTTAGCTTTCTTACATGGCACATATTGCACTTTATTTCTACTTTCTTCTCCAACACTTTGTTTTTGCATTATTTAAACCAAATTGAACATGTTTCATTATTTATTTGAGGCTAAATTGATTTTATTGATGTATTATATTAAGTTAAAATAAGTGTTCATTCAGTATTGTTGTAATTGTCATTATTACAAATAAATAAATCATCAGAATCGTCTGATTAATCGGTATCGGCTTTTTTGGTCCTCAATAATCGGTATCGGCGTTGAAAAATCATAATCGGTTGACCTCTAGTCCAAACACACCAAGACAGTCGTGAAGAGGGCACGACAACGCCTATTCCCTCAGGAGACTGAAAAGATTTGGCATGGGTCCTCAGATCCTCAAAAATGTCTACAGCTGCAACATCGAGAGCATCCTGACTGGTTGCCTGGTACGGCAACTACTCAGCCTCCGACCGCAAGGCACTACAGAGGATAGTGCTTACGGCCCAGTACATCACTGGGGCCAAGCTTCCTGCCATCCAGGACCTCTATACCAGGCGGTGTCAGAGGAAGGCCTAAAGAAAATTGTCAAAGACTCCAGCCACCCTAATCAGACTGTTTTCTCTGCTGCGGCATGACAAGGAGGTACCACAGTGCCAAGTTTAGGTCCAAAAGGCTTCTTAACAGCCACAAGACTCCTGAACAAGACTATTTGCATTGCCCCCACCCTCATTTTTACACTGCTGCTACTCTCTGTTTATCATCCATGCATATCTCTTTTACCTCTACCTACATGCACGTACATATTACCTCGACTAACCATTGCCCCCGCACGTTGACTCTGTATGTAGCCTCGCTACTGTTATTTTTGTTGCTCCTTAATTATTTGTTATTTTTCTATTTTTCTTGTACTTTTTTTCAAAGTTTTACTTTTCTTAAAAATGCATTGTTGGTTAAGGGCTTGTAAGTAAGCATTTCACTGTAAGGTCTACACCTGTGGTATTCGGCGCATGTGACAAACAACATTTGATTTGATGTAATTGAAACTGGGCGTACAGTCACGCCCTCCTGTATGTCGAACCATTTGAATGTAAACTTTTTGTTGTTAATCAAAATGCATTTTTTGGGCAGAAATTCCATCTGGAACATGTGAACTTTCATGTGCCTAAATAACAAACTTGTATGCCATCTGTAAATACGAATAAAATTGTTAAATTACGAGCCTAGTTGGTTAAACCGCAGAAAAAGACAGCAACCTTCCCGCTAGTCGTGATTGGCTGAGATCATGAGTGGGCTCATGAGAGAGGAGTTCGGATTGGTCTGCCATGTAGCATGCTTCTGTAACATGAGCTGGTCAGTATGTGTAGGAAATCCTTTCTAACGCCGTTTTTTTAGAAGATATCATCTAGTAGACTGTATAAGTGTTGCTCTCCACTTTCTGCAGGGCCGAGTTTTGAAAACAGTGGAATTAGAGTATGATAGCTAAGGAGATTCTGGCGTTTGATTGCAAATATGCAGACGGAGTCAAAAAATTCCCGTCTCCGGGTTACATATTCAAACGAAGGGCAACCATGGCATCCGACACAGTGAGGGAGAAGCATCCATCCATGTATGGACGCTTTGAATGTAGCTACATTCAGATATTACACATTTCTAATTTTGTCAGAAAGTCGTTTTCATTTCAAGTGTACTGTTAGCTAGCTAGCTAACATTTGCTGGCTGTCTCGCTAGCTAATGTTACGTGTATGATCTGTGTAGTTATATTATTCATATCTCAGAGCCATTTGCATCGCTAGTTATAGCCTAATGTTAGCTAGCTAACATTGAACCTGGTTGGTTAGCTACCTGTAGACTCATGCAGGGTAGTAACGTTATGAGTTGGGATTATGGTTCATTGTTTAGCTAGCTAGCTACATGTCTACATATGCAAGTAACCATGTCAATAGAATGTTCATGACGTCACTGCGACAACTGTCGATAGACCTAGCTGGAATAAATGAATACACCCGTAGTATAAACCAGCCTTTAGTCATGAAACCTTTGGTTGTTTAGTACATGGCCTCACATGTGAATCCTTAAAGAGCTAGATGGGACTAAGTCTTTAGAGGGTGTGAACGATGCTGAATGGGTGTAGACAAAGAATTATTGAATGTCCAATACCAGAGCCAATGAGAACCATTTGCCATATGAACATGATTGCGTTTACCACAATTCCTCTCACAATGGATCAGCTAGAAACATACACAGATGCTGCTTTGTCAGTCCAATATACGGTGTTATTTCTGTTGCTAAGGACAAAACTGTTCCTGCCCATAAAAACCTCTATGTGGGGGAAAAAAAATGAAAACAGGAAATGGAACAGGGAAGCATATAGCTGGCACGCCATCTCCAGCTGGGTCCTAATACAATGCTGCACCCTTCTCTCCAATTTCCTGCTGGCCTACATTCAACCCCCCCCCCCAAACAGGTTGTGAGCAGCCTTGCCTGCATGCGTCCAACACACACGACGAACACACACACCCCTGCTAACCAGATTGTGTAAGGCTGGGCACACACACACTGGGGGTATTAATGGTGCACTTCGCTGTGTGTGTGTGTGACGGCCGGGTGGTGGAGCAGATGGCCAGTGCACTGCTTAAAGGATAGGGGTTAATAGATTTAGGGTTGTTCTCCCTCCGTGGCTGACTGGCTGGCCATGCCGAACCATGTTCACCACATCAGGTCAATCAACTAATGCTCTCCTCCAGGGAATCACCAGCCCTTAGCAATCACCGCAACTGTCTGGGTGGGGTCTAGAATCTCATCTCCAGTTTGGATTGGAGATGCACAATCCTTTATTCAAATCAAATCAAATCAAATTTTATTTGTCACATACACATGGTTAGCAGATGTTAATGCGAGTGTGGCGAGAAATGCTTGTGCTTCTAGTTCCGACAATGCAGTAATAACGAGCAAGTAATCTAACTAACAATTCAAAAAAAAAAACTACTGTCTTATACACAGTGTAAGGGGATAAAGAATATGTACATAAGGATATATGAATGAGTGATGGTACAGAGCAGCATAGGCAAGATACAGTAGATGATATCGAGTACAGTATATACATATGAGATAAGTATGTAAACCAAGTGGCATAGTTAAAGTGGCTAGTGATACATGTATTACATAAGGATGCAGTCGATGATATAGAGTACAGTATCAACGTATGCATATGAGATGAACAATGTAGGGTAAGTAACATTATATAAGGTAGCATTGTTTAAAGTGGCTAGTGATATATTTACATAATTTCCCATCAATTCCCATGATTAAAGTGGCTGGAGTAGAGTCAGTGTCATTGACAGTGTGTTGGCAGTAGCCACTCAATGTTAGTGGTGGCTGTTTAACAGTCTGATGGCCTTGAGATAGAAGCTGTTTTTTCAGTCTCTCGGTCCCAGCTTTGATGCACCTGTACTGACCTCACCTTCTGGATGACAGCGGGGTGAACAGGCAGTGGCTCGGGTGGTTGATGTCCTTGATGATCTTTATGGCCTTCCTGTAGCATCGGGTGGTGTAGGTGTCCTGGAGGGCAGGTAGTTTGCCCCCGGTGATGCGTTGTGCAGACCTCACTACCCTCTGGAGAGCCTTACGGTTGAGGGCGGTGCAGTTGCCATACCAGGCGGTGATACAGCCCGCCAGGATGCTCTCGATTGTGCATCTGTAGAAGTTTGTGAGTGCTTTTGGTGACAAGCCGAATTTCTTCAGCCTCCTGAGGTTGAAGAGGCGCTGCTGCGCCTTCCTCACGATGCTGTCTGTGTGAGTGGACCAATTCAGTTTGTCTGTGATGTGTATGCCGAGGAACTTAAAACTTGCTACCCTCTCCACTACTGTTCCATCGATGTGGATGGGGGTGTTCCCTCTGCTGTTTCCTGAAGTCCACAATCATCTCCTTAGTTTTGTTGACGTTGAGTGTGAGGTTATTTTCCTGACACCACACTCCGAGGGCCCTCACCTCCTCCCTGTAGGCAGTCTCGTCGTTGTTGGTAATCAAGCCTACCACTGTTGTGTCGTCCGCAAACTTGATGATTGAGTTGGAGCGTGCATGGCCACGCAGTCGTGGGTGAACAGGGAGTACAGGAGGGGGCTCAGAACGCACCCTTGTGGGGCCCCAGTGTTGAGGATCAGCGGGGAGGAGATGTTGTTGCCTACCCTCACCACCTGGGGCGGCCCGTCAGGAAGTCAGTACCCAGTTGCACAGGGCGGGGTCGAGACCCAGGGTCTCGAGCTTGATGGCGGAGCTTGGAGGTACTATGGTGTTGAATGCCCGAGCTGTAGTCGATGAACAGCATTCTCACATAGGTATTCCTCTTGTCCAGATGGGTTAGGGCAGTGTGCAGTGTGGTTGAGATTGCATCGTCTGTGGACCTATTTGGGCGGTAAGCAAATGGAGTGGGTCAAGGGTGTCAGGTAGGGTGGAGGTGATATGGTCCTTGACTAGTCTCTCAAAGCACTTCATGATGACGGATGTGAGTGCTACGGGGGCGGTAGTCGTTTAGCTCAGTTACCTTAGCTTTCTTGGGAACAGGAACAATGGTGGCCCTCTTGAAGCATGTGGGAACAGCAGACTGGTATAGGGATTGGTTGAATATGTCCGTAAACACACCGGCCAGCTGGTCTGCGCATGCTCTGAGGCGCGGCTGGGGATGCCGTCTGGGCCTGCAGCCTTGCGAGGGTTAACACGTTTAAATGTCTTACTCACTTCGGCTGCAGTGAAGGAGAGACCGCATGATTCCGTTGCAGGCCGTGTCAGTGGCACTGTATTGTCCTCAAAGCGGGCAAAAAGTTATTTAGTCTGCCTGGGAGCAAGACATCCTGGTCCGTGACTGGGCTGGGTTTCTTCCTGTAGTCCGTGATTGACTGTAGACCCTGCCACATACCTCTTGTGTCTGAGCCGTTGAATTGAGATTCTACTTTGTCTCTGTACTGGCGCTTAGCTTGTTTGATAGCCTTGCGGAGGGAATAGCTGCACTGTTTGTATTCAGTCATGTTACCAGACACCTTGCCCTGATTAAAAGCAGTGGTTCGTGCCTTCAGTTTCACACGAATGCTGCCATCAATCCACGGTTTCTGGTTAGGGAATGTTTTAATCGTTGCTATGGGAGCGACATCTTCAACGCACGTTCTAATGAACTCGCACACCGTATCAGCGTATTCGTCAATGTTGTTGTTGTCTGGCGCAATACGAAACATCTCCCAGTCCACGTGATGGAAGCAGTCTTGGAGTGTGGAGTCAGCTTGGTCGGACCAGCGTTGGACAGACCTCAGCGTGGGAGCTTCTTGTTTTAGTTTCTGTCTGTAGGCAGGGATCAACAAAATGGAGTCGTGGTCAGCTTTTCGAAGGGGCGGGGCAGGGCCTTATATGCGTCGCGGAAGTTAGAGTAACAATGATCCAGGGTCTTTCCACCCCTGGTTGCGCAATCAATATGCTGATAAAATTTAGGGAGTCTTGTTTTCAGATTAGCCTTGTTAAATCCCCAGCTACAATGAATGCAGCCTCCCGGATAAATCGTTTCCAGTTTGCAGAGAGTTAAATAAAGTTCGTTCAGAGCCATCGATGTGTCTGCTTGGGGGATATATACGGCTGTGATTATAATCGAAGAGAATTCTCTTGGTAGATAATGCGGTCTACATTTGATTGTGAGGAATTCTAAATCAGGTGAACAGAAGGATTTGAGTTCCTGTATGTTTCCTTCATCACACCATGTCACGTTGGCCATAAGGCATACGCCCCGCCCGTCTTCTTACCAGAGAGATGTTTGTTTCTGTCGGCGCGATGCGTGGAGAAACCCGCTGGCTGCACCGCTTCGGATTGCGTCTCTCCAGTGAGCCATGTTTCCGTGAAGCAGAGAACGTTACAGTCTCTGATGTCCCTCTGGAATGCTACCCTTGCTCGGATTTCATCAACCTTGTTGTCAAGAGACTGGACATTGGCAAGAAGAATGCTGGGGAGTGGTGCACGATGTGCCCGTCTCCGGAGTCTGACCAGAAGACCGCTTCGTTTCCCTCTTTTTCTGAGTCGTTTTTTTTTGGTCGCTGCATGTGATCCACTCGGTTACACTGGTTGTAAAAGGCAGAACTCAGGATCCGCATCATGGCTGCCATATTCTTGGTCGTACTGATGGTGAGTTACGCTGATCTTATATTCAGTAGTTCTTGTCGGCTGTATGT
>NW_024606369.1:0-8108 GCF_018296145.1 Oncorhynchus tshawytscha | reverse complement strand
TGGATATTGATCCAACCATTTCAAAAGTAATGACCGGGCTGATGGAAACAGGATATGCCTGTACACTTTAATAAATGCCGACAGCCGATTTGTTACTTCGTTTGACAATTTGTTTGTCTTTTTGTGTCAGTAAAAATGTCGTAGCGAGAAATGGCTGTGGAAACTCCTTTATGCGCAAAGATTTATATAACAACCATCACATCTTAGTTAACTTGGACTCACATGATGATATCTTGTGTGGTTCTCCCACTACGATTCGGGAACCCATGTAGTTTATTAGGCTACAGATGAAATAAGTTATGAACTTCACAGGGTGGTGAAACTACACGTGATGAGCTTGATGCTCCATTCCAATACATTTTGAGGGTCTTATTCTGGTGACATGATGATTGATGCTATACTAATTGATTTTAAAAAAATGTATTTATCGAAGAAATGTTTAAAAAAGGTATCAATTCAGTGAATGATTTCATAAATAGGACTGGGGGAGTTATGTCACACATGCAGCTAACACAGACATATGGAAATGTCTGCTCTACCCAAAATTACAACCAATTAATTGCAGCATTACCACAAAAATGGAAGAGGCAAGTAGAAGGGGATGAAAGTAAGGAACTTGTATGTCAGCCCTGTATTAAAGAACATAAATGGTTAAAGAAAAGTGTGATAAATAAAAACATTCACCAATTTCATTTAAGGACCAAAGAACTGACAGCTGTGCCATATAAATTGCAAAATGGTTGTGAAGAGATGTTCGATGTACCCATTCCATGGCACATGGTTTATGAATTGATACACAAAACAACACCGGATTCAAAACTTCACATTTTTCAATATAAATTACTATACAAAATCATTGCAACTAATAGAATGTTATATATATGGGGGATACAATCTTCCCAGCTCTGCAGATTCTGCTGTGAGGAGGCAGAGTCATTAGATCATTTATTTTGGTATTGTCCATATGTAGCTCATTTTTGGTCACAAGTCCAGGAATGGCTGAAGATTTGCAACATTTGCCTAGAACTAACACTACAAGATAGCAATACTGGGTGATTTGAAAAGCCATAGTCAATCAATCAATAATATAATAATTATTTTAGCAAAAATGTTTATTTTTAATTTACAATCTGTAGAAGCTATGAGAATCGAAAAGTTTAGTACTTTTGTGAAGCATCACAGCAGAGTAGAAAATATATGGCAAGTAGAAATCCGAAATGGATGATGTTGAGAGACAGATGGGAGGGGTTGAGTGGAGCTGAAGGGTGGGACTAATAACAAGATAAACAATGTAGGGCATAAGGGATCTGTAGAATGTATATAGGTTCGGAGCTTTTGTGAAATAGCACAGTTACAAATAGAAATCAAACTGGATGGACATCAGAAATAGAGGAAGGACTAAGAACAAACAAGAGAGAACTATTGTAAAGTACACTGTGTCTGTAGAGTGTGTATCAGATGTATGGATTGAAGGTAGAAGCAGAAGTGTTTATTAGTTTACTCCAATTGGGGGATCGGTGGAAGGGTTTGCGGGGAATAATAATAAAGGTATATTCTTTTAAAAAGTATGTATGTCTATACAGGTATGTGTATATGTGTATATATATGCATGCGTGTATGGATATATATATTTACCCAAAAATATGGGGGATTGGAAATGATGCAGATTGGAAGCAACATTCTTTCCAAAATATTAAGCTGATCTTCCCTCCAGAAAAAAACGTGAAAAAGTTTATTCAACCAGTGGGAGGCTTGTAAATGACCCCAGGAAAGTAAAACAAAGAACTCTTCATTGAGACAATGATAAACAGCAATCCATGGGAGAGTTGTGGTGGATATTATAAAATAAGGATCTGCTGGAGTCCAAGTCAAACCAAGACTCTTTATTTCTGAGCTCAGAGAGAATAACAGAGTTACACAGTGCAGTGTAGACAGTCTGAATTCCTGAAGCATTGGGTGATGAGCAAATATCTTTATAGTTTCCTGTTCCTGGGCGGGACTTTATTCATACAAGGACACAGGTGCAAATTGGTTTGCAACACAGGATGATACTCCCAAGAACAGGAGATTATAATAGGACAGTTTCATAAGGTTAGTCACATACTCAGTTATGTGGACACACAAACAATTAACATTTTCCATTACAGAGCTTTTTTTTGTGTGTATTCTCTCATGTTGTTTCAGATTCCCCGACCGGTTGAAACACTTTCCACATTGGGAGCAGTGGTAAGGCTTCTCTCCTGTGTGTATTCTCTCATGCTTTCAGTTCCAGCTTCCACTGAAGTGGTTTCTCTCCTGAAACACTTTCCACATTGGGAGCAGTGGTAAGGCTTCTCTCCTGTGTGTATTCTCTCATGTTGTTTCAGGTGTGGTTGAAACACTTTCCACATTGGGAGCAAAAGCTTCCCTTTGTGTGTAGTCTCTCGTGTGTGTTCAGGGTCCACATTTTCCACATTGGGAGCAGTGGTAAGGCTGGTTGAAACACTTTCCACACTGGGAGCAGTGGTAAGGCTTCTCTCCTGTGTGTATTCTCTCGTGTTGTTTCAGCGCCCCGACTGGTTGAAACACTTTCCACACTGGGAGCAGTGGTAAGGCTTCTCTCCTGTGTGTATTCTCTCATGTTGTTTCAGGTGTGCTTTCTGGTTAAAACTCTTTCCACAGTGGGAGCACTGGTGTCGTCTTGCTGGTTTGGACGTCCCTGGCTCTGGTTCCTCTGAGTCTGGTCTTTCTCCTGCCAAAGACAGTGTTATTTTTTAAATAGAGACCAGAATGAAACCACATGATAAAACAACCTTGCTACAAGGGTAAATCCAAAATCAGATGTCTCAATAACCTGAGGCCAGTTTTAACAATCTTAGTGTGATTTTAAAACAAATGTAGAGCTTCCTGGTAATTAATGCTATGTTTATATTACTTATTTTATTCATCCTGTTTTACAAGTCAGAACACAAAAACCTAGACAGTTCTAGGACACTGAAGACACAGACGTCACTGGATTCCAATTGAACAGGTGGTTCTAAATATATAACATTCATAGCTGTATGATACAGAATGTGACCTACACACTTCCTTAAACATAAAATAACTAAAGAAGTAATTTTGTGTGGAAGTCCAAAACTTGTTTTTACGTCGCAGATACAAAGCACATCAGTAACATCTCCCCGTTGTTGAAAGGGTTCGACACATTGCTGTTTAATTGGACCATTTTCTTATTTAGACATTCACAGATTTTCAACATTTTGATTATCGCTGATGTCATATTTTGGGTAAAGTAAAAAATAAGGTCAAATATTTGGGTAAATGTTCCTAAAACTGATAGTAACTACAATAAACAAAAATATAAACGCAACATGTAAAGTGTTGGATGTTTCATGAGCTGAAAAAAAAGATTGCAGAATTTTTTACATCCCTGTTAGTCAACATTTATTCTTTGCCAAGATAATCCATCCACCTGACAGGTGTGGCATATCAAGAAGCTGATTGAACAGCGTGATTGTTACACAGGTGCACCCTGTGCTGGGGGTAATAAAAGGCTACTCGAAAATGTGCAGTTTGGTCACACAACAATGCCGCAGATCTCTGAGGGAGCGGGCAATTGGCATGCTGACTGCAGGAATGTCCACTGGAGCTGTTGTCAGGGAATTGAATGTACAGTACCAGTCAAAAGTTTGGACTCACCTACTCATTCAAGGGTTTTTCTTTATTTTTACTATTTTCTACATTGTAGAATAATAGAGAAGACATCAAAATTATTAAAAAACACATGGAATCATGTAGTAACCACAAGTGTTAAATCAAAATATATATTTTATTCTTCAAAAGTTGCCACCCTTGCTTTCTCTCAACCAGCTTCACCTGGAATCCTTTTCCAACAGTCTTGTAGGAGTTCCCACATATGCTGAGAACTTGTAGGCTGCTTTTCCTTCACTCTGCGATCCAACTAATCCCAAACCATCTCGATTTGGGTGAGGTCGAGGCCAGGTCATCTGATGCAGCACTCCATCTTGGTCAAATAGCTCTTACACAGCCTGGAGGTGTGTTGGGTCATTGTCCTGTTGAAAAACAAATGACAGTGGGACTAAGCCCAAACCAGATGGGATGGCATATCGCTGCAGAATGCTGTGGTAGTCATGCTGGTTAAGTGTGACTTGAATAAATAAATCACTGACATTGTCAATAGCAAAGCACCCGCACACCATCACATCTCCTCCTCCATGCTTCACGGTGGGAACCACACATGCGGAGATAATCTGTTCATCTACTCCTCGTCTCACAAAGACATGACGCTCGGAACCAAAAATCTCAAATTTGGACTCATCAGACCCAAGGACAGATATCCACCGGTCTAATGTCCATTGCTCGTGTTTCTTGGCCCAAGCAAGTCTCTTCTTATTATTGGTGTGCTTTAGTAGTGGTTTCCTTGCAGCAATTCGACCATGAAGGCCTGGTTCACGCAGTCTCCTCTGAACCGATGATGTTGAGATGTGTCTGTTGCTTGAACTTTGTGAAGCATTTATTTGGGCTGCAATTTCTAAGGCTGGTTGACTCTAATGAACTTATGCATCAGAAGTAACTCTGGGTCTTCCATTCTTGTGGTGGTCCTTAAAGTAATGATGGACTGTTGCTTCTCTTTGCTTATTTGAGCTGTTCTTGACATAATATGGACTTCATCTTTTACCCAATAGGTGTTAAGTCACTAGACTTTTCTGTATACCCCCTCCTGGTCAAAACATCAACTGCTCATGGCAAAAAACAATTTAAAATTGCTTTTCTGATTTTCGTGACCAAGCTCCCTGCTGCTAGCTGGACATAATGCTTGCTTTTCGAAAAATTAACAAATGCTTGTCTTGCTTTGGCTGTAAAGCATAATTTCAAAATCTGAGATGACAGGGTGATTAACAAAAGGCTAAGCTGTGTTTCACTATATTTCACTTGTGATTTCATGAATATGAATATTTTCTAGTAAGATTTTTTGTCCGTTGCGTTATGCTAATTAGTGTAGTTGATGACAATTCTCCCGGATCCGGGAGGCGTAGTTCCAAAAGGTTCAAACAGATTAAAACCTGCTAGCGGAACGTTGACAACATCCGGTGAAATTGCAGAGTGCAAAGTATTTTTTTATTTATTAGAAATATTTAACTTTCATGCATTCACAAGTGCAAAGGTTAACTTGTTGTTAATCTAGCCACCGTGTCAGATTTCAAAAAGGCTTTACGGCAAAAGCAAACCATGCGATTATCTGAGGACAGCACCCCATCAAACAAACACACGACAATCATATTTGAACCCGCCAGGTGCGACACAAACCTCAGAAATAACGATATAATTTCTGCCTTACCTTTGAAGAGCTTCTTCTGTTGGCACTCCAATATGTCCAATAAACATCACAAATGGTCCTTTTGTTCGATTAATTCCGTCGTTATATCTCCAAAATGTCAATTTATTTGGCGCGTTTGACCACTGGTTCCAACTCGCCCAGCATGACTACAAAATATCTAATACAATACCTGGAAATGCTGTCCAAACATTTAAAACAACTTTCCTAATCCAACTTTAGGTATTTTAAAACGTAAATAAGAGAAAATTTAAGATGGGATAAACTGTGTTTAATACCGGATAAAAACAACGTGAAGCGCGTGACCTGGAGCGCGCATCAAAACATTAGAGAGCACGAGGCTGGACCCTCGTTCTGAATAGCCGAACTTTTTTTGATTTCTCTAAAGAAAAACATCAACCAATTTCTAAAGACTGTTGACATCTAGTGGAAGCAATAGGAACTGCAACCAAGTGCCACAGAAAAGTGCCACACAAAACCATTTGAAAACAGAGTCACCTCAACAACAAAAAAACCTCCTGGATGGTTTGTCCTCGGGGTTTCACCTGCCAAATAAGTTATGATATACGCACAGACATTATTTTAACAGTTTTAGAAACTTTAGAGTGTTTTCTATCCAAACCTACCAATTATATGCATATCCTAGCTTCTGGGCAGGTAGCAGGTAGTTTACTTTGGGAACGCTTTTCATCCGGACGTGAAAATACTGCCCCTATCCCAAACAGGTTATAAGGAATGAAATTCCACAACTTAACTTCTAAAAGGCACACATGTTAATTTAAATGAATTCCCGAAACCTCATGATGCTACAGTCCTCCTTTAAGACTCCTTTAAGACTCCAAATGTTTCAGCAATTAGATGCACAGATCCTTTTAAACTCCATAATGTTTCATCATTAGATGCTACAGTCCTCCTTTAAGACTCCATCATGTTTAGAATGTGTCTGGAAGCGCTACTCTATCTATTCTACTCTCATCCTTTCAAAATTAATAATATTTAAAAAATAATAATGTTATAATAGGTAATAACTAACTTTAATAACTAGGGTTAATACCTGCCTGGCGCACCAACAAAATATTTCTTTAGCCCCCTCTAACAATACCGCTTACTGCGTTATGCTAATTAGCATAGTAGGCCATGTAACTTTCTCCTGTAGTGACACCCAACCCGTTAAAACCTGCTACTGGGACCGTTATCATCATCTGAACTTTTTTTATTAGCATAACTTTCAACGGGGTAAATCTTCCTAGAAAAAATATTCCTATTCATGAAAATCACAAGTGAAATAGGCTGGAACACAGCTTCCTTTTGTTAATCACCCTGTCATCTCAGATTTTCAAAATATGCATTACAGCCAACGCTAGAAAGCATCTGTTGTTTATCATAGTAGAAGCAATATGCCTTGCTAACAGGCAAACTTGTCACGGAAATCAGAAAAATCAAATTAAATCAGTTTACCTTTGATGAACTTCAAATGTTTTCACTCAGGAGACTCCCAGGTAGACAGCCAAAGTTCATTTTTTCCCAAAATATTATTTTTGTAGGCGAAATAGCTCTGTTTGTTCTTCACGTTTGGCTGAGAAATCGCCCGGAAATTGCGGTCACAACTCCAAAAAATATTCCAAATTAGCTCCAAAATATCGACAAAAACATGGCAAACGTTGTTTAGAATCAATCCTCAAGGTGTTTTTCTAATATCTATTTGATAATATATCCGTCGGGACAATTCCTTTTTCTCTAGGACCGATTGGAGTAATGGCTACCTCTGCACTTTACGCGAGAATCTCTCTCGGAGCCACCATGTGACCACTTACGCAATGTGCCCCCATACGGCTATTCTTCAACAGAAATTTAGCGTAAAACTACCACAATGCTGTAGACACCTTGGGCAGGTAGCAGAAAGTTTACTTAAGCTCGTTGATGGTACATTCAAAGCCATATAAACAGGTCATTGGAATGCAGCAGCTTTCAAAACCTGGGGCACTTTAATTGGAATTTCTCATGGCTTTCGCCTGATGCTACAGTCCTCTTTAAGACTCCATCATGTTTAGAGTTTTGGAAACGTTAGAGTGTTTTCTACTCCATCCTTTCAATTTAATATTTAATTAATAATATTCTAACATCTTTTCCTGACAATAACTTTAATAACTAGGGTTAATATCCTGTTTAAAAAAATCTTAATTTTTACCCCAAAACAATAAAATACTGCTACAGAATTAGCGTAGAGGTTTTAAGGTAATCAGAAATATTTAGGACTAACTTATTCCTTGCCACCCATTCTGAAACTAACTGCAGCTCTATGTTAAATGTTGCAGGGATTTCAGTCGCTGTAGTAGCTGACGTGTACAGTGTTGAGTCATCCGCATACATAGACACACTGGCTTTACTCAAATGTCATTGGCATGTTGTTGGTAAAGATTGAAAAAAGAAGGTGCCAAACAGCTGCCCTGGGGAATTCCTGATTCTACCTTGATTTTGTTGTACAGGCTCCCATTAAAGAACACTGTGTTCTGTTAGACAGGTAGCTCTGGTGCGGCAGGTAGCCTAGCGGTTAGAGCGGTAGGCCAGTAACCGAGAGAATGCTGGATCGAATCCGGGTCGGTAAAAAACTCGAGTCGTTCTGCCCCTGAACAAGGCAGTCCTAGACCGTCATTGAAAAAAATAATTAGCTCTTAACTGACTAGCCTAGTTAAATAAAGGTTACATTTTTAAAAATAACTCTTTATCCACAATACAGCAGGGGGTGTAAAGCCATACGTTTTTTCAGCAGCAG
>NW_024606368.1:0-8106 GCF_018296145.1 Oncorhynchus tshawytscha | reverse complement strand
ATGGAGTGATGGTACAGAGCAGCATAGGCAAGATACAGTAGATGATATCGAGTACAGTATATACATATGAGATGAGTATGTAAACCAAGTGGCATAGTTAAAGTGGCTAGTGATACATGTATTACATAAGGATGCAGTCGATGATATAGAGTACAGTATCAACGTATGCATATGAGATGAACAATGTAGGGTAAGTAACATTATATAAGGTAGCATTGTTTAAAGGCCTTCCTGTAGCATCGGGTGGTGTAGGTGTCCTGGAGGGCAGGTAGTTTGCCCCCGGTGATGCGTTGTGCAGACCTCACTACCCTCTGGAGAGCCTTACGGTTGAGGGCGGTGCAGTTGCCATACCAGGCGGTGATACAGCCCGCCAGGATGCTCTCGATTGTGCATCTGTAGAAGTTTGTGAGTGCTTTTGGTGACAAGCCGAATTTCTTCAGCCTCCTGAGGTTGAAGAGGCGCTGCTGCGCCTTCCTCACGATGCTGTCTGTGTGAGTGGACCAATTCAGTTTGTCTGTGATGTGTATGCCGAGGAACTTAAAACTTGCTACCCTCTCCACTACTGTTCCATCGATGTGGATGGGGGTGTTCCCTCTGCTGTTTCCTGAAGTCCACAATCATCTCCTTAGTTTTGTTGACGTTGAGTGTGAGGTTATTTTCCTGACACCACACTCCGAGGGCCCTCACCTCCTCCCTGTAGGCCGTCTCGTCGTTGTTGGTAATCAAGCCTACCACTGTTGTGTCGTCCGCAAACTTGATGATTGAGTTGGAGGCGTGCATGGCCACGCAGTCGTGGGTGAACAGGGAGTACAGGAGAGGGCTCAGAACGCACCCTTGTGGGGCCCCAGTGTTGAGGATCAGCGGGAGGAGATGTTGTTGCCTACCCTCACCACCTGGGGGCGGCCCGTCAGGAAGTCCAGTACCCAGTTGCACAGGGCGGGGTCGAGACCCAGGGTCTCGAGCTTGATGACGAGCTTGGAGGGTACTATGGTGTTGAATGCCGAGCTGTAGTCGATGAACAGCATTCTCACATAGGTATTCCTCTTGTCCAGATGGGTTAGGGCAGTGTGCAGTGTGGTTGAGATTGCATCGTCTGTGGACCTATTTGGGCGGTAAGCAAATTGGAGTGGGTCAAGGGTGTCAGGTAGGGTGGAGGTGATATGGTCCTTGACTAGTCTCTCAAAGCACTTCATGATGACGGATGTGAGTGCTACGGGCGGTAGTCGTTTTATTTATTTTACCTTTTATTTAACAGGTAGGCAAGGAGAACAAGTTCTCATTTACAGGCCGTGCGACCTGGCCAAGATAAAGCAAAGCAGTTCGACAGATACAACGGTCACAGAGTTACACATGGGTAAAAACAAACAAAAAAACACTGTATAAACAAGTCATATACAATGTGTGTCAAATGAGGTTGAAGGGAGATAAAGGCAAAAAGGCCATGGTGGCAAAGTAAATAGCCTTAGCAAGTAAAACACTGGAATGGTAGTTTTGCAATGGAAGAATGTGCAAAGTAGAAAATAAAAATAGTGGGGTGCAAAGGAGCAAAATAAATAAATAAATAAAAATTAAATACAGTTGGGAAAAGAGGTAGTTGTTTGGGCTAAATTATAGGTGGGCTATGTACAGGTGCAGTAATCTGTGAGCTGCTCTGACAGTTGGTGCTTAAAGCTAGTGAGGGAGATAAGTGTTTCCAGTTTCAGAGATTTTTTTAGTTCGTTACTAGAGATATACCTGCTGGAGCGTGTGCTACAGGTGGGAGATGCTATGGTGACCAGCGAGCTGAGATAAGGGGGACTTTACCTAGCAGGGTCTTGTAGATGACATGGAGCCAGTGGGTTTGGCGACGAGTATGAAGCGAGGGCCAGCCAACGAGAGCGTACAGGTCGCAATGGTGGGTAGTATATGGGGCTTTGGTGATAAAACGGATTGCACTGTGATAGACTGCATCCAATTTGTTGAGTAGGGTATTGGAGGCTATTTTGTAAATGACATCGCCAAAGTCGAGGACTGGTAGGATGGTCAGTTTTACAAGGGTATGTTTGGCAGCATGAGTGAAGGATGCTTTGTTGCGAAATAGGAAGCCAATTCTAGATTTAACTTTGGATTGGAGATGTTTGATATGGGTCTGGAAGGAGAGTTTACAGTCTAACCAGACACCTAAGTATTTGTAGTTGTCCACGTATTCTAAGTCAGAGCCGTCCAGAGTAGTGATGTTGGACAGGCTGGTAGGTGCAGGTAGCGATCGGTTGAAGAGCATGCATTTAGTTTTACTTGTATTTAAGAGCAATTGGAGGCCACGGAAGGAGAGTTGTATGGCATTGAAGCTTGCCTGGAGGGTTGTTAACACAGTGTCCAAAGAAGGGCCGGAAGTATACAGAATGGTGTCGTCTGCGTAGAGGTGGATCAGGGACTCACCAGCAGCAAGAGCGACCTCATTGATGTATACAGAGAAGAGAGTCGGTCCAAGAATTGAACCCTGTGGCACCCCCATAGAGACTGCCAGAGGTCCGGACAGCAGACCCTCCGATTTGACACACTGAACTCTATCAGAGAAGTAGTTGGTGAACCAGGCGAGGCAATTATTTGAGAAACCAAGGCTGTCGAGTCTGCCGATGAGGATGTGGTGATTGACAGAGTCGAAAGCCTTGGCCAGATCAATGAATACGGCTGCACAGTAATGTTTCTTATCGATGGCGGTTAAGATATCGTTTAGGACCTTGAGCGTGGCTGAGGTGCACCCATGACCAGCTCTGAAACCAGATTGCATAGCAGAGAAGGTATGGTGAGATTCGAAATGGTCGGTAATCTGTTTGTTGACTTGGCTTTCAAGACCTTAGAAAGGCACGGTAGGATAGATATAGGTCTGTAGCAGTTTGGGTCAAGAGTGTCCCCCCTTTGAAGAGGGGGATGACCGCAGCTGCTTTCCAATCTTTGGGAATCTCAGACGACACGAAAGAGAGGTTGAACAGGCTAGTAATAGGGGTGGCAACAATTTCGGCAGATAATTTTAGAAAGAAAGGGTCCAGATTGTCTAGCCCGGCTGATTTGTAGGGGTCCAGATTTTGCAGCTCTTTCAGAACATCAGCTGAATGGATTTGGGAGAAGGAGAAATGGGGAAGGCTTGGGCGAGTTGCTGTTGGGGGTGCAGTGCTGTTGTCCGGGGTAGGAGTAGCCAGGTGGAAAGCATGGCCAGCCGTAGAAAAATGCTTATTGAAATTCTCAATTATGGTGGATTTATCATTGGTGACAGTGTTTCCTATCTTCAGTGCAGTGGGCAGCTGGGAGGAGGTGTTCTTATTCTCCATGGACTTTACAGTGTCCCAGAACTTTTGAGTTAGTGTTGCAGGAAGCAAATTTCTGCTTGAAAAAGCTAGCCTTGGCTTTTCTAACTGCCTGTGTATAATGGTTTCTAGCTTCCCTGAACAGCTGCATATCACGGGGCTGTTCGATGCTAATGCAGAACGCCATAGGATGTTTTTGTGTTGGTTAAGGGCAGTCAGGTCTGGGGAGAACCAAGGGCTATATCTGTTCCTGGTTCTAAATTTCTTGAATGGGGCATGTTTATTTAAGATGGTTAGGAAGGCATTTTTAAAAAATATCCAGGCATCCTCTACTGACGGGATGAGATCAATATCCTTCCAGGATACCCCGGCCAGGTCGATTAGAAAGGCCTGCTCGCAGAAGTGTTTCAGGGAGCGTTTTACAGTGATGAGTGGAGGTCGTTTGACCGCTGACCCATTACGGATGCAGGCAATAAGGCAGTGATCGCTGAGATCTTGGTTGAAGACAGCAGAGGTGTATTTAGAGGGGAAGTTGGTTAGGATGATATCTATGAGGGTGCCCGAGATTGAGGGCATCAAGTTTAGATTGTAGGATGGCTGGGGTGTTAAGCATGTTCCAGTTTAGGTCACCTAGCAGCACGAACTCTGAAGATAGATGGGGGGCAATCAGTTCACATATGGTGTCCAGAGCACAGCTGGGGGCAGAGGGTGGTCTATAGCAGGTGGCAACGGTGAGAGACTTGTTTTTAGAGAGGTGGATTTTTAAAAGTAGAAGTTCAAATTGTTTGGGTACAGACCTGGATAGTAGGACAGAACTCTGCAGGCTATCTTTGCAGTAGATTGCAACACCGCCCCTTTGGCAGTTCTATCTTGTCTGAAAATGTTGTAGTTTGGAATTAAAATTTCTGAATTTTTGGTGGTCTTCCTAAGCCAGGATTCAGACACAGCTAGAACATCCGGGTTGGCTGAGTATGCTAAAGCAGTGAATAGAACAAACTTAGGGAGGAGGCTTCTAATGTTAACATGCATGAAACCAAGGCTATTACGGTCACAGAAGTCATCAAAAGAGAGCGCCTGGGGAATAGGAGTGAGCTAGGCACTGCAGGGCCTGGATTCACCTCTACATCGCCAGAGGAACATAGGAGGAGTAGAATAAGGGTACGGCTAAAAGCTATGAGAATTGGTCGTCTAGAACGTCTGGAACATAGAGTAAAAGGAGGTTTCTGGGGGCGATAAAATAGCATCAAGGTATAATGTACAGACAAATGTATGGTAGGATGTGAATACAGTGGAGGTAAACCTAGGTATTGAGTGATGAAGAGAGAGATATTGTCTCTAGAAACATCATTGAAACCAGGAGATGTCATTGCATGTGGGTGGTGGAACTAATAGGTTGGATAAGGTATAGTGAGCAGGACTAGAGGCTCTACAGTGAAATAAGCCAATAAACACTAACCAGAACAGCAATGGACAAGACATATTGACATTAAGGAGAGGCATGCTTAGTCGAGTGATCAACAGGGTCCAGTGAGTGGAGAGGTTGGTTGGTGATTTAGACAGCTAGCCAGGCCATCGGTAGCAAGCTAGCATAGGATGGAGGTCTGTTGTTAGCCACCTCTTGCGTTCCGTCAGTAGATTAGTGGGGTTCCGTGTGGTAGAGGGGATTAATCCAAATCACACAACAACAACAAAAATAAAAACAATAGATATAGTTATAGAGGCCCAAGAAGAAAACATAATAATAATAAAAATAAATAAATTGTCCGATTGTCTATTCAGATAGCAGCCGGTAAGACAGCTAACGGTTAGCAGGCCGCAGATGGGCGTTCAGGTAACGTCGCGACTGTGGTACTGTATTGTCCTCAAAGCGGGCAAAAAAGTTATTTAGTCTGCCTGGGAGCAAGACATCCTGGTCCGTGACTGGGCTGGGTTTCTTCCTGTAGTCCGTGATTGACTGTAGACCCTGCCACATGCCTCTTGTGTCTGAGCCGTTGAATTGAGATTCTACTTTGTCTCTGTACTGGCGCTTAGCTTGTTTGATAGCCTTGCGGAGGGAATAGCTGCACTGTTTGTATTCAGCCATGTTACCAGACACCTTGCCCTGATTAAAAGCAGTGGTTCGTGCCTTCAGTTTCACACGAATGCTGCCATCAATCCAAGGTTTCTGGTTAGGGAATGTTTTAATCGTTGCTATGGGAACGACATCTTCAACGCACGTTCTAATGAACTCGCACACCGAATCAGCGTATTCGTCAATGTTGTTGTCTGACGCAATACGAACATCTCCCAGTCCACGTGATGGAAGCAGTCTTGGAGTGTGGAGTCAGCTTGGTCGGACCAGCGTTGGACAGACCTCAGCGTGGGAGCCTCTTGTTTTAGTTTCTGTCTGTAGGCAGGGATCAACAAAATGGAGTCGTGGTCAGCTTTTCCGAAGGGGGCGGGGCAGGGCCTTATATGCGTCGCGGAAGTTAGAGTAACAATGATCCAGGGTCTTTCCACCCCTGGTTGCGCAATCGATATGCTGATAAAATTTAGGGAGTCTTGTTTTCAGATTAGCCTTGTTAAAATCCCCAGCTACAATGAATGCAGCCTCCCGGATAAATCGTTTCCAGTTTGCAGAGAGTTAAATAAAGTTCGTTCAGAGCCATCGATGTGTCTGCTTGGGGGATATATACGGCTGTGATTATAATCGAAGAGAATTCTCTTGGTAGATAATGCGGTCTACATTTGATTGTGAGGAATTCTAAATCAGGTGAACAGAAGGATTTGAGTTCCTGTATGTTTCTGTCATCGCACCATGTCACGTTAGTCATAAGGCATACGCCCCCGCCCCTCTTCTTACCAGAAAGATGTTTGTTTCTGTCCGCGCGTGCGTGGAGAAACCCGCTGGCTGCACCGCTTGGATTGCGTCTCTCCAGTTAGCCATGTTTCCGTGAAGCAGAGAACGTTACAGTCTCTGATGTCCCTCTGGAATGCTACCCTTGCTCGGATTTCATCAACCTTGTTGTCAAGAGACTGGACATTGGCGAGAAGAATGCTAGGGAGTGGTGCACGATGTGCCCGTCTCCGGAGTCTGACCAGAAGACCGCTTCGTTTCCCTCTTTTTCTGAGTCGTTTTTTTTTGGGTCGCTGCATGTAATCCACTCCGTTACACTGGTTGTAAGGCAGAACACAGGATCCGCATCGCGAAAAACATATTCTTGGTCGTACTGATGGTGAATTGACGCTGATCTTATATTCAGTAGTTCTTCTCGGCTGTATGTAATGAAACCTAAGATGTCCTGGGGTACTAGTGTAAGAAATGACACGTAAAAAACAAAAAACTGCATAGTTTCCCAGGAACGCCGGGCGAGGCGGCCATCTCTGTCGGCGCCCGGAAGTAATGAATCCTTCACAATATCCTTCACTCCACCTCTCGCTCTCACTCTCTCCCTCTATCCTTCACTCCACCTCTCGCTCTATCCTCCCTCTATCCTTCACTCCACCTCGCTCTCCTCTCCCTCTATCCTTCACTCTACCTCGCTCTCCTCTCCCCTCTATCCTTCCTCCACCTCTCGCTGTCTCTCTCTCCCTCTATCCTTCACTCCACCTCTCGCTCTCTCTCCTCTCCCTCTATCCTTCACTCCACCTCTCGCTTCTCTCCTCTCCCTCTATCTTCACTCCACCTCTCGCTCTCTCTCCTCTCCCTCTATCCTTCACTCCACCTCTCGCTCTCACTCTCTCCCTCTATCCTTCACTCCACCTCTCGCTCTATCCTTCACTCCACCTCGCTCTCACTCTCTCCCTCTATCCTTCACTCCACCTCTCGCTCTCTCTCCTCTCCCTCTATCCTTCCTCCACCTCTCGCTCTCTCTCCTCTCCCTCTATCCTTCACTCCACCTCTCGCTCTCTCTCCTCTCCCTCTATCCTTCACTCCACCTCGCTCTCTCTCTCTCCCTCTATCCTTCACTCCACCTCGCTCTCCTCTCTCCCTCTATCCTTCACTCCACCTCGCTCTCCTCTCCCTCTATCCTTCACTCCACCTCGCTCTCCCCTCTCCCTCTATCCTTCACTCCACCTCGCTCTCCTCTCCCTCTATCCTTCACTCCACCTCGCTCTCCTCTCCCTCTATCCTTCACTCCACCTCGCTCTCCCTCTCCCTCTATCCTTCACTCCACCTCGCTCTCCTCTCCCTCTATCCTTCACTCCACCTCGCTCTCCTCTCCCTCTATCCTTCACTCCACCTCTCCTCTCCTCTCCCTCTATCCTTCACTCCACCTCTCACTCCCTCTCCCTCTTCCATCCACCTCTATCCTATCCTTCACTCCACCTCTCGCTCCTCCCTCTATCCTTCACTCCACCTCTCGCTCCCTCTCCCTCTATCCTCTTCACTCCACCTCTCGCTCCTCTCCCTCTATCCTTCACTCCACCTCTCGCTCCTCTCCCTCTATCCTTCACTCCACCTCTCGCTCCTCTCCCTCTATCCTTCACTCCACCTCTCGCTCCTCTCCCTCTATCCTTCACTCCACCTCTCGCTCCCTCTCCCTCTATCCTTCACTCCACCTCTCGCTCCTCTCCCTCTATCCTTCACTCCACCTCTAGCTCCTCTCCCTCTATCCTTCACTCCACCTCTCGCTCCTCTCCCTCTATCCTTCACTCCACCTCTCGCTCCCTCTCCCTCTATCCTCATCCTTCACTCCACCTCTCGCTCCTCTCCCTCTATCTCACTCCACCTCTCGCTCCTCTCCCTCTATCCTTCACTCCACCTCTCGCTCCTCTCCCCTCTATCCTTCACTCCACCTCTCGCTCCTCTCCCTCTATCCTTCACTCCACCTCTCGCTCT
>NW_024606367.1:0-8098 GCF_018296145.1 Oncorhynchus tshawytscha | reverse complement strand
AGTCGGACCAAACTGCAGCGTGTCGGTGCGATCCATGTTTAATATACCAAAGAAACACGAACTTACAAAAAAACAATAAACGAAACCGAAACAGCCTATCTGGTGCAAACTAACAACGAGTACACATAGGACACTAAGGACAATCACCCACGACAAACTCAAAGAATATGGCTGCCTAAATATGGTTCCCAATCAGAGACAACGATAAGCACCTGGCTCTGATTGAGAACCACTCCAGACAGCCATAGACCTTGCTAGACAACCCACTAAGCTACAATCCCAATACCACCACCAAAACCCCAAGACAAACACACCACAATTACAAAAACCCCATGCCACACCCTGGCCTGACCAAATACATAAAAATAAACACAAAATACTTTGACCAGGGCGTGACAGAACCCCCCCCCTAAGGTGCGGACTCCCGAACGCACCTCAAAACAATAGGGAGGGTCCGGGTGGGCGTCTGTCCATGGTGGCGGCTCCGGCGCGGGACGTGGACCCCACTCCTTTAATGTCTTAGTCCCTCTCCCTTCGTCCCTGGATAGTCCACCCTCGCCGCCGACCATGGCCTAGTAGTCCTCACCCAGAACCCCACTGGACTGAGGAACAGATCGGGACTGAAGGACAGCTCGGGACCGAGGCAGCTCGGGACTGAGGGGAAGCTCGGGAGTGAGAGAAAGCTCAGGAGTGAGAGAAAGCTCAGGAGTGAGAGGAAGCTCAGGAGTGAGAGGAAGCTCAGGAGTGAGAGGAAGCTCAGGAGTGAGAGGAAGCTCAGGAGTGAGAGGAAGCTCAGGAGTGAGAGGAAGCTCAGGAGTGAGAGGAAGCTCAGGAGTGAGAGGAAGCTCAGGCAGGTAGATAGATCTACCAGCTCCTGGCTGGCTGGTGGTTTCAGCAGATCCTGGCTGACTGGCAGATCCTGGCTGACTGGCAGATCTGGAAGAGTCTGGTTGACTGGCAGATCTGGAAGAGTCTGGTTGACTGGCAGATCTGGAAGAGTCTGGTTGACTGGCAGATCTGGAAGAGTCTGGTTGACTGGCAGATCTGGAAGAGTCTGGCTGACTGGCAGATCTGGAAGAGTCTGGCTGACTGGCAGATCTGGAAGAGTCTGGCTGACTGGCAGATCTGGAAGAGTCTGGCAGACTGGCGATGCTGGGCAGACCGGCGGCGCCGGGCAGACTGGCGGCGCCGGGCAGACTGGCGGCGCCGGGCAGACTGGCGACGCTGGGCAGACTGGCGGTGCTGGGCAGACTGGCGGTGCTGGGCAGACTGACGACGCTGGGCAGACTGACGACGCTGGGCAGACTGGCGATGCTGGGCAGACTGGCGATGCTGGGCAGACTGGCGATGCTGGGCAGACTGGCGATGCTGGGCAGACTGGCGATGCTGGGCAGACTGATGACGATGCTGGGCAGACTGGCGATGCTGGGCAGACTGGGGGCACTGGCGGCGCTGGGCAGACTGGCGGCACTAGCTGCTCCATATAGGCTGACAGCTCTGGCGGCTTCTTACAGACTGACCGCTCTGGCGGCTCCGTGCTGACTGGCAGCTCCTTGCAGACTGGCAGCTCCTTACAGACTGACAGCTCCGTGCAGACTGACAGCTCCGTGCAGACTGACAGCTCCGTGCAGACTGGCTGCTCCATGCAGACTGGCTGCTCCATGCAGACTGACAGCTCTGGCTGCTTCATGCAGACTGACAGCTCTGGCTGCTCCATGTAGACTGGCTGCTTCATGCAGACTGGCAGCTCGGGCTGCTTCATGTAGACTGACAGCTCTGGCTGCTCCATGCGGACTGACAGCTCTGGCTGCTCCATGTAGACTGGCTGCTTCATGCAGACTGGCAGCTCGGGCTGCTTCATGTAGACTGACAGCTCTGGCTGCTCCATGCGGACTGACAGCTCTGGCTGCTCCATGCAGACTGACAGCTCTGGCTGCTCCATGCGGACTGACAGCTCTGGCTGCTCCATGCGGACTGACAGCTCTGGCTGCTCCATGCGGACTGACAGCTCTGGCTGCTCCATGTAGACTGGCTGCTTCATGCAGACTGGCAGCTCGGGCTGCTTCATGTAGACTGACAGCTCTGGCTGCTCCATGTAGACTGGCTGCTTCATGCAGACTGACAGCTCTGGCTGCTCCATGCAGACTGACAGCTCTGACTGCTCCATGCAGACTGACAGCTCTGGCTGCTTCATGCAGACTGGCAGCTCTGGCTGCGCTGAACAGGCGGGAGACTCCTGCAGCGCTGTGTCGGAGGAAGGCTCTGGCTGCGCTAAACAGGCGGGAGACTCCGGCAGCGCAGGAGAGGAGAAAGGCTCTGGCTGCGCTAAACAGGCGGGAGGCTCCGGCAGCGCTGTAGAGGAGGAAGGCTCTGGCTGCGCTAAACAGGCGGGAGGCTCCGGCAGCGCTGTAGAGGAGGAAGGCTCTGGCTGCGCTAAACAGGCGGGAGACTCCAGCAGCGCAGGAGAGGAGAAAAGCGCTGGCTGCGCTGAACAGGCGAGGCACACTGAAGGCCTGGTGCGTGGTGCTGGAACTGGTGGTACTGGATCGAGGACACGCACAGGAAGCCTGGTGCGGGGAGCTGCTACCGGAGGGCTGGGGTGTGGAGGTGGTACTGGATAGACCGGACCGTGCAGGCGCACTGGGGCTCTTGAGCACCGAGCCTGCCCAACCTTACCTGGTTGAATGCTCCCGGTTGCCCTGCCAGTGCGGCGAGGTGGAATAGCCTGCACTGGGCTATGCAGGCGAACCGGAGACACCGAGCGCAAGGCTGGTGCCATGTAAGCCGGCCCAAGGAGACGCACTGGGGACCAGATGCGTAGAGCCGGCTTCATGGCATTTGGCTCGACGCTCAATCTAGCCCGGCCGATACGCGGAGCTGGAATATACCGAACCGGGCTGTGCACCCGCACTGGAGACACCGTGCGCTCCACAGCATAACACGGTGCCTGCCCGGTCTCTCCAGCCCCCGGTAAGCACAGGGAGTTTGCGCAGGTCTCCTACCTGGCATAGCCATACTCCCTGTAAGCCCCCCCCAAGAAATTTTTGGGGCTGACTCTCGGGCTTCCATCCGCTCTGCCGTGCTAGCTCCTCATAATGCCGCCTCTCTGCTTTTGCTGCCTCCAGCTCGGCTTTGGGGCGACAATAATCTCCAGGCTCATTCCAGGGTCCTTTACCGTCCAATTCCTCCTCCCATGTCCATAACTCCAGGTGGTGCAACCTCTCCCACTGTAGCTGCTGCTGCTCCTGCTGCTGCTGCCTCTGTTGCCTCTTCTCCTGTTGCTCCTTTGGGCGGCTACACTCCCCTGGTTTAGCCCAGGGTCCTCTCCCGTCGAAGATCTCCTCCCATGACCAGAAATCCTTGGTGAGCATCTCCTTTTTCGGCTGCTCCTGCCTGTTGACACGCCGCTTGGTCCGTTGGTGGTGGGTGATTCTGTAACGGTTTTCTAGTGGTGATGAAAGAGAGTCGGACCAAACTGCAGCGTGTCGATTGCGATCCATGTTTAATATACCAAAGAAACACGAACTTACAAAAAACAATAAACGAAACCGAAACAGCCTATCTGGTGCAAACTAACAACGAGTACACATAGGACACTAAGGACAATCACCCACGACAAACTCAAAGAATATGGCTGCCTAAATATGGTTCCCAATCAGAGACAACGATAAGCACCTGGCTCTGATTGAGAACCACTCCAGACAGCCATAGACCTTGCTAGACAACCCACTAAGCTACAATCCCAATACCACCACCAAAACCCCAAGACAAACACACCACAATTACAAAAACCCCATGCCACACCCTGGCCTGACCAAATACATAAAAATAAACACAAAATACTTTGACCAGGGCGTGACAGACATAATTGACAAACGAAGCATTTGTGTATTTTCACAGAGAGTCAGGGGCACACTGCAACACTCAGACATAATTGACAAACGAAGCATTTGTGTATTTTCACAGAGAGTCAGGGGCACACTGCAACACTCAGACATAATTGACAAACGAAGCATTTGTGTATTTTCACAGAGAGTCAGGGGCACACTGCAACACTCAGACATAATTGACAAACGAAGCATTTGTGTATTTTCACAGAGAGTCAGGGGCTCACTGCAACACTCAGACATAATTGACAAACGAAGCATTTGTGTATTTTCACAGAGAGTCAGGGGCACACTGCAACACTCAGACATAATTGACAAACGAAGCATTTGTGTATTTTCACAGAGAGTCAGGGGCACACTGCAACACTCAGACATAATTGACAAACGAAGCATTTGTGTATTTTCACAGAGAGTCAGGGGCACACTGCAACACTCAGACATAATTGACAAACGAAGCATTTGTGTATTTTCACAGAGAGTCAGGGGCACACTGCAACACTCAGACATAATTGACAAACGAAGCATTTGTGTATTTTCACAGAGAGTCAGGGGCACACTGCAACACTCAGACATAATTGACAAACGAAGCATTTGTGTATTTTCACAGAGAGTCAGGGGCTCACTGCAACACTCAGACATAATTGACAAATGAAGCATTTGTGTTTAATGAGTCCATCAGATCAGAGGTAGTAGGGATGACCAGGGATGTTCTCCTGATAAGTGTGTGAATTGGATCAATTTCCCTGTCCTGTTAAGCATTCAAAATGTAACGAACACTTTTGGGTGTCAGGGAAAATGTATGTAAAAATATAAATAGTCAAATCAAATCAAATCAAATCAAATCAAATCAAATCAAATCAAATTTTATTTGTCACATACACATGGTTAGCAGATGTTAATGCGAGTGTAGCGAAATGCTTGTGCTTCTAGTTCCGACAATGCAGTAATAACGAGCAAGTAATCTAACTAACAATTCCCAAAAAAACTACTGTCTTATACACAGTGTAAGGGGATAAAGAATATGTACATAAGGATATATGAATGAGTGATGGTACAGAGCAGCATAGGCAAGATACAGTAGATGATATCGAGTACAGTATATACATATGAGATAAGTATGTAAACCAAGTGGCATAGTTAAAGTGGCTAGTGATACATGTATTACATAAGGATGCAGTCGATGATATAGAGTACAGTATCAACGTATGCATATGAGATGAACAATGTAGGGTAAGTAACATTATATAAGGTAGCATTGTTTAAAGTGGCTAGTGATATATTTACATAATTTCCCATCAATTCCCATGATTAAAGTGGCTGGAGTAGAGTCAGTGTCATTGACAGTGTGTTGGCAGTAGCCACTCAATGTTAGTGGTGGCTGTTTAACAGTCTGATGGCCTTGAGATAGAAGCTGTTTTTCAGTCTCTCGGTCCCAGCTTTGATGCACCTGTACTGACCTCGCCTTCTGGATGACAGCGGGGTGAACAGGCAGTGGCTCGGTGGTTGATGTCCTTGATGATCTTTATGGCCTTCCTGTAGCATCGGGTGGTGTAGGTGTCCTGGAGGGCAGGTAGTTTGCCCCCGGTGATGCGTTGTGCAGACCTCACTACCCTCTGGAGAGCCTTACGGTTGAGGGCGGTGCAGTTGCCATACCAGGCGGTGATACAGCCCGCCAGGATGCTCTCGATTGTGCAACTGTAGAAGTTTGTGAGTGCTTTTGGTGACAAGCCAAATTTCTTCAGCCTCCTGAGGTTGAAGAGGCGCTGCTGCGCCTTCCTCACGATGCTGTCTGTGTGAGTGGACCAGTTCAGTTTGTCTGTGATGTGTATGCCGAGGAACTTAAAACTTGCTACCCTCTCCACTACTGTTCCATCGATGTGGATGGGGGGGTGTTCCCTCTGCTGTTTCCTGAAGTCCACAATCATCTCCTTAGTTTTGTTGACGTTGAGTGTGAGGTTATTTTCCTGACACCACACTCCGAGGGCCCTCACCTCCTCCCTGTAGGCCGTCTCGTCGTTGTTGGTAATCAAGCCTACCACTGTTGTGTCGTCCGCAAACTTGATGATTGAGTTGGAGGCGTGCATGGCCACGCAGTCGTGGGTGAACAGGGAGTACAGGAGGGGGCTCAGAACGCACCCTTGTGGGGCCCCAGTGTTGAGGATCAGCGGGGAGGAGATGTTGTTGCCTACCCTCACCACCTGGGGGCGGCCCGTCAGGAAGTCCAGTACCCAGTTGCACAGGGCGGGGTCGAGACCCAGGGTCTCGAGCTTGATGACGAGCTTGGAGGGTACTATGGTGTTGAATGCCGAGCTGTAGTCGATGAACAGCATTCTCACATAGGTATTCCTCTTGTCCAGATGGGTTAGGGCAGTGTGCAGTGTGGTTGAGATTGCATCGTCTGTGGACCTATTTGGGCGGTAAGCAAATTGGAGTGGGTCAAGGGTGTCAGGTAGGGTGGAGGTGATATGGTCCTTGACTAGTCTCTCAAAGCACTTCATGATGACGGATGTGAGTGCTACGGGGCGGTAGTCGTTTAGCTCAGTTACCTTAGCTTTCTTGGGAACAGGAACAATGGTGGCCCTCTTGAAGCATGTGGGAACAGCAGACTGGTATAGGGATTGGTTGAATATGTCCGTAAACACACCGGCCAGCTGGTCTGCGCATGCTCTGAGGGCGCGGCTGGGGATGCCGTCTGGGCCTGCAGCCTTGCGAGGGTTAACACGTTTAAATGTCTTACTCACTTCGGCTGCAGTGAAGGAGAGACCGCATGATTCCGTTGCAGGCCGTGTCAGTGGTACTGTATTGTCCTCAAAGCGGGCAAAAAGTTATTTAGTCTGCCTGGGAGCAAGACATCCTGGTCCGTGACTGGGCTGGGTTTCTTCCTGTAGTCCGTGATTGATTGTAGACCCTGCCACATACCTCTTGTGTCTGAGCCGTTGAATTGAGATTCTACTTTGTCTCTGTACTGGCGCTTAGCTTGTTTGATAGCCTTGCGGAGGGAATAGCTGCACTGTTTGTATTCAGTCATGTTACCAGACACCTTGCCCTGATTAAAAGCAGTGGTTCGTGCCTTCAGTTTCACACGAATGCTGCCATCAATCCACGGTTTCTGGTTAGGGAATGTTTTAATCGTTGCTATGGGAACAACATCTTCAACGCACGTTCTAATGAACTCGCACACCGTATCAGCGTATTCGTCAATGTTGTTGTCTGACGCAATACGAAACATCTCCCAGTCCACGTGATGGAAGCAGTCTTGGAGTGTGGAGTCAGCTTGGTCGGACCAGCGTTGGACAGACCTCAGCGTGGGAGCTTCTTGTTTTAGTTTCTGTCTGTAGGCAGGGATCAACAAAATGGAGTCGTGGTCAGCTTTTCCGAAAGGGGGCGGGGCAGGGCCTTATATGCATCGCGGAAGTTAGAGTAACAATGATCCAGGGTCTTTCCACCCCTGGTTGCGCAATCAATATGCTGATAAAATTTAGGGAGTCTTGTTTTCAGATTAGCCTTGTTAAAATCCCCAGCTACAATGAATGCAGCCTCCGGATAAATCGTTTCCAGTTTGCAGAGAGTTAAATAAAGTTCGTTCAGAGCCATCGATGTGTCTGCTTGGGGGGATATATACGGCTGTGATTATAATCGAAGAGAATTCTCTTGGTAGATAATGCGGTCTACATTTGATTGTGAGGAATTCTAAATCAGGTGAACAGAAGGATTTGAGTTCCTGTATGTTTCCTTCATCACACCATGTCACGTTGGCCATAAGGCATACGCCCCGCCCGTCTTCTTACCAGAGAGATGTTTGTTTCTGTCGGCGCGATGCGTGGAGAAACCCGCTGGCTGCACCGCTTCGGATTGCGTCTCTCCAGTGAGCCATGTTTCCGTGAAGCAGAGAACGTTACAGTCTCTGATGTCCCTCTGGAATGCTACCCTTGCTCGGATTTCATCAACCTTGTTGTCAAGAGACTGGACATTGGCAAGAAGAATGCTGGGGAGTGGTGCACGATGTGCCCGTCTCCGGAGTCTGACCAGAAGACCGCTTCGTTTCCCTCTTTTTCTGAGTCGTTTTTTTTTTTTGGTCGCTGCATGTGATCCACTCGGTTACACTGGTTGTAAGGCAGAACTCAGGATCCGCATCGCGAAAACATATTCTTGGTCGTACTGATGGTGAGTTGACGCTGATCTTATATTCAGTAGTTCTTGTCGGCTGTATG
>NW_024606366.1:0-8094 GCF_018296145.1 Oncorhynchus tshawytscha | reverse complement strand
ACCAGGATATAGACATGTTGTATCCCTTAACCTTAATGTAGCGGTTTCTGATTTTCACCAGGATATAGACATGTTGTATCCCTTAACCATAATGTAGTGGTTTCTGATTTTCACCAGCATATAGACATGTTGTATCCCTTAACCTTAATGTAGTGGTTTCTGATTTTCACCAGCATATAGACATGTTGTATCCCTTAACCTTAATGTAGCGGTTTCTGATTTTCACCAGGATATAGACATGTTGTATCCCTTAACCTTAATGTAGTGGTTTCTGATTTTCACCAGGATATAGACATGTTGTATCCCTTAACCTTAATGTAGTGGTTTCTGATTTTCACCAGGATATAGACATGTTGTATCCCTTAACCTTAATGTAGCGGTTTCTGATTTTCACCAGGATATAGACATGTTGTATCCCTTAACCTTAATGTAGTGGTTTCTGATTTTCACCAGCATATAGACATGTTGTATCCCTTAACCATAATGTAGTGGTTTCTGATTTTCACCAGGATATAGACATGTTGTATCCCTTAACCATAATGTAGCGGTTTCTGATTTTCACCAGCATATAGACATGTTGTATCCCTTAACCTTAATGTAGCGGTTTCTGATTTTCACCAGCATATAGACATGTTGTATCCCTTAACCATAATGTAGCGGTTTCTGATTTTCACCAGCATATAGACATGTTGTATCCCTTAACCATAATGTAGTGGTTTCTGATTTTCACCAGGATATAGACATGTTGTATCCCTTAACCTTAATGTAGCGGTTTCTGATTTTCACCAGGATATAGACATGTTGTATCCCTTAACCATAATGGAGTGGTTTCTGATTTTCACCAGGATATAGACATGTTGTATCCCTTAACTATAATGTAGTGGTTTCTGATTTTCACCAGGATATAGACATGTTGTATCCCTTAACCTTAATGTAGTGGTTTCTGATTTTCACCAGGATATAGACATGTTGTATCCCTTAACCATAATGTAGCGGTTTCTGATTTTCACCAGGATATAGACATGTTGTATCCCTTAACCATAATGTAGCGGTTTCTGATTTTCACCAGGATATAGACATGTTTATCCCTTAACCTTAATGTAGTGGTTTCTGATTTTCACAGGATATAGACATGTTGTATCCCTTAACCTTAATGTAGTGGTTTCTGATGTAGTGGTTTCTGATTTTCACCAGCATATAGACATGTTGTATCCCTTAACCATAATGTAGTGGTTTCTGATTTTCACCAGGATATAGACATGTTGTATCCCTTAACCATAATGTAGCGGTTTCTGATTTTCACCAGCATATAGACATGTTGTATCCCTTAACCTTAATGTAGCGGTTTCTGATTTTCACCAGCATATAGACATGTTGTATCCCTTAACCATAATGTAGCGGTTTCTGATTTTCACCAGCATATAGACATGTTGTATCCCTTAACCATAATGTAGTGGTTTCTGATTTTCACCAGGATATAGACATGTTGTATCCCTTAACCATAATGTAGCGGTTTCTGATTTTCACCAGCATATAGACATGTTGTATCCCTTAACCATAATGGAGCGGTTTCTGATTTTCACCAGCATATAGACATGTTGTATCCCTTAACCATAATGTAGTGGTTTCTGATTTTCACCAGCATATAGACATGTTGTATCCCTTAACCTTAATGTAGTGGTTTCTGATTTTCACCAGCATATAGACATGTTGTATCCCTTAACCTTAATGTAGCGGTTTCTGATTTTCACCAGCATATAGACATGTTGTATCCCTTAACCTTAATGTAGCGGTTTCTGATTTTCACCAGGATATAGACATGTTGTATCCCTTAACCATAATGTAGTGGTTTCTGATTTTCACCAGCATATAGACATGTTGTATCCCTTAACCTTAATGTAGCGGTTTCTGATTTTCACCAGGATATAGACATGTTGTATCCCTTAACCATAATGTAGTGGTTTCTGATTTTCACCAGCATATAGACATGTTGTATCCCTTAACCTTAATGTAGCGGTTTCTGATTTTCACCAGGATATAGACATGTTGTATCCCTTAACCTTAATGTAGCGGTTTCTGATTTTCACCAGCATATAGACATGTTGTATCCCTTAACCATAATGTAGTGGTTTCTGATTTTCACCAGCATATAGACATGTTGTATCCCTTAACCATAATGTAGTGGTTTCTGATTTTCACCAGGATATAGACATGTTGTATCCCTTAACCTTAATGTAGCGGTTTCTGATTTTCACCAGGATATAGACATGTTGTATCCCTTAACCATAATGTAGTGGTTTCTGATTTTCACCAGCATATAGACATGTTGTATCCTTTAACCATAATGTAGTGGTTTCTGATTTTCACCAGGATATAGACATGTTGTATCCCTTAACCTTAATGTAGCGGTTTCTGATTTTCACCAGGATATAGACATGTTGTATCCCTTAACCATAATGGAGTGGTTTCTGATTTTCACCAGGATATAGACATGTTGTATCCCTTAACTATAATGTAGCGGTTTCTGATTTTCACCAGGATATAGACATGTTGTATCCCTTAACCTTAATGTAGCGGTTTCTGATTTTCACCAGGATATAGACATGTTGTATCCCTTAACCATAATGTAGCGGTTTCTGATTTTCACCAGCATATAGACATGTTGTATCCCTTAACCATAATGTAGCGGTTTCTGATTTTCACCAGCATATAGACATGTTGTATCCCTTAACCATAATGTAGCGGTTTCTGATTTTGGACACATAGTAAGCCTGTTTCTAAAAACCTCCACTAATTAATATTCTCCATTGAGTGTTTAGTGAGCTGCTTTTTAGTCCAGGAGTAAAAAGCCTAATCTGGGTCCAGGAAACCAATCTAATGTCTATGATCAACATATCAAAGACATACTGTACTCTACTGTACTGCAGTGAGCAGTATGGGGGTGGAATGTAGCTCTGGCTCTACACGTTTCATCTGCTCCATTGGTTTACATTCACCTGGAGTGCAGCACTAATGCAGTGCAGCCATGCAGTGCTCTGTTGTCGTGGGTACGAGGGAGAGATTTAGGTTTACTGTAATTAGGCTATAAATCAGTGGGCTGACTGAGCGGGGTTGTTACAGTAGAGATGACCTTAGGGTTGCAACAGAGGAGGTATAGGATCCATAGGGCCTTTATTGTCCCCAAGTGATGATGTCAGGGTTGGAACACTGGAGATAGGAACCTAGTTACAGTATATAGTTTAATTTATTAGATCATTAAAAGTAGTAGGCTGCTCCAGCTGGAGGCAACATTACAGCTAGTGAACAGTGGAGAGAGTGGAGAAAGGACAGTAGTGTCCCTTAGGATGATAGTGTCCCTTAGTGATGATGTCAGGGTTGGAACAGTGGAGATAGGATTGTACCCTTAGTGATGATGTCAGGGTTGGAACAGTGGAGATAGGATGGTAGTGTCCCTTAGTGATCATCTCACTAGGGTTCTTCTCTCCATCCTCTCTACAGTGAGAAAGGCTGACACACAGATCCACATTGTTGTTGAAAAGGAGAAGGACAGAGGGTGTTATTACTTCCTAAGCTCTGGCTACTGACTTTGAGCAGCATTCTCTATGTGCAGTTGGACAGTAGCAACATTCTAACAGTTCATAGCCACCATAAAAGGCAGCTGAAAGTCTGTGGCCAGAGCTTTACACATCCTTCTATCACCCTGTTAGCACAGCAAACCAATACCTCATTTTATTTTGATCCTTTATTTTAACTAGGCAAGTCTGTTACGATCAAATTCTTTACAATGACGGCCTACCCCGGCCAAACCAGGAAGATGCTGGGCCAATTTTGCACCGCCCTATGGGACTCCCAATCACGGCCAGATGATGCAGCCTGGATTCAAACCAGGTACTGCAGTGACACATCTTGCATTGAGATGCAGTGTCTTAGACCACTGCGCCACTTGGGAGCAGTGACTGAACACCATAGAATGTGACCTTCAAATGATCTCTGCTCATTACTGTCTATGAAGCTCGTATTGCTTCCACTTGAGAGCGAGTCAGAGATGCCCGCTGTGTTGATTCAGCTGGCAGAGATTCAGAGATGCCCGTCAAAATGCCAGCCTTCAGCAGAACAGAACACATTGGGGAGAAGGGCAATCCCCATGTGTCACGCCCTGGTCAAAGTATTTTGTGTTTATCTTTATGTATTTGGTCAGGCCAGGGTGTGGCATGGGGTTTTTGTAATTGTGGTGTGTTTGTCTTGGGGTTTTGGTGGTGGTATTGGGATTGTAGCTTAGTGGGTTGTCTAGCAAGGTCTATGGCTGTCTGGAGTGGTTCTCAATCAGAGGCAGGTGCTTATCGTTGTCTCTGATTGGGAACCATATTTAGGCAGCCATATTCTTTGAGTTTGTCGTGGGTGATTGTCCTTAGTGTCTTACTTGTACTCTCTGTTAGTTTGCACTAGATAGGCTGTTTTCGGTTTTCATTACGTTTATTGTTTTGTAGTGTTTAGTGTTTAGTCGTGTTTAGTGTTTAGTCGTGTTTACGTTTTGTTTAATAAATATGGATCGCAATCGACACGCTGCAGTTTGGTCCGACTCTCCTTCATCACCACTAGAAAACCGTTACAGAATCACCCACCACCAACGGACCAAGCAGCGTGTTAACAGGCAGGAACCACAGGAGAGGCAACAGAGGCAGCAGCAGCAGGAGCAGCAGCAGCTGCAGTGGGAGAGGCTGCACCACCTGGAGAAATGGACATGGGAGGAAGAACTGGACGGTAAAGGACCCTGGGCTCAGCCTGGAGAATATCGCCGCCCCAAGGAAGAACTGGAGGCGGCGAAAGCTGAGAGGCGCAGATATGAGGAGGCAGCACGGCGTAGCGGATGGAAGCCTGAGAATCAGCCCCAAAATTTCTTGGGGGGCTCAGGGAGAGTGTGGCAGAGTCAGGAGTCAGACCTGAGCCAACTCTCCCTGTTTATCGTGAGGAGCCAAGGAGGAGACCAGAACCAGAGACTGTGAAGGAGTTAATGGGGAAATTGGAGGAGAGAGAAATGAGGGAGTTGCTGTGTTGGTGCTTTTTGCATGGAATTCGCCCGACGGAACGTGTTGGGGATTTGATGGCACCTGGGTTAGCGCTCCATACTCGTCCTGAGGTGCGTGTTAGTCGGCTGGTGAAGTTGGTGCCAGCCTCACGCACCAGGCCTCCTGTGCACATCCCTAGCCTTGCACATCCTGTGCCAACACTGCTCTCAAGATCTCCAGTACGCTTTCACGGTCTAGCCCATCCTGTGCCACCTCCACACTCCAGTCCTCCGGTAGCAGCTCCCCGCTCCAGGCTTCCTGTGCGTGTCCTCGATCCAGTACCACCAGTTCCAGCACCATGCACCAGGCCTTCAGTGTGCCTCGCCTGTTCAGCGCAGCCAGCGCTTTTCTCCTCTCCTGCGCTGCTGGAGTCTCCCGCCTGTTTAGCGCAGCCAGAGCCTTTCTCCTCTACAGCGCTGCCGGATCCTCCCGCCTGTTCAGCGCAGCCAGAGCCTTCCTCCTCTACAGCGCTGCCGGAGCCTCCCGCCTGTTTAGCGCAGCCAGAGCCTTTCTCCTCTCCTACGCTGCCGGAGTCTGTTCAGCGCAGCCAGAGCTGCCAGCCTGCATGGAGCAGCCAGAGCTGTCAGTCCGCATAGAGCAGCCAGAGCTGTCAGTCTGCATGGAGCAGCCAGAGCTGTCAGTCTGCATGGAGCAGCCAGAGATGTCAGTCTGCATGGAGCAGCCAGAGATGTCAGTCTGCATGGAGCAGCCAGAGCTGTCAGTCTGCATGGAGCAGCCAGAGCTGCCAGTCTGCAAGGAGCAGCCAGAGCTGTCAGTCTGCATGGAGCAGCCAGAGATGTCAGTCTGCATGGAGCAGCCAGAGCTGCCAGTCTGCATGAAGCAGCCAGTCTGCATGGAGCAGCCAGAGCTGTCAGTCTGCATGGAGCAGCCAGAGCTGCCAGTCTGCATGGAGCAGCCAGAGCTGCCAGTCTGCATGAAGCAGCCAGAGCTGTCAGTCTGCATGGAGCAGCCAGAGCTGCCAGTCTGCATGGAGCTGCCAGTCTGCAAGGAGCAGCCAGAGCTGTCAGTCTACATGAAGCAGCCCGAGCTGCCAGTCTGCATGAAGCAGCCAGTCTACATGGAGCAGCCAGAGCTGCCAGTCTGCATGAAGCAGCCAGAGCTGTCAGTCTGCATGGAACAGTCAGAGCTGTCAGTCTGCATGGAGCAGCCAGAGCTGTCAGTCTACATGAAGCAGCCCGAGCTGCCAGTCTGCATGAAGCAGTCAGTCTACATGGAGCAGCCAGAGCTGTCAGTCCGCATGGAGCAGCCAGAGCTGTCAGTCTACATGAAGCAGCCCGAGCTGCCAGTCTGCATGAAGCAGCCAGTCTACATGGAGCAGCCAGAGATGTCAGTCTGCATGAAGCAGCCAGAGCTGTCAGTCTGCATAGAGCAGCCAGTCTGCATGGAGCTGCCAGTCTGCATGGAGCTGCCAGTCTGCATGGAGCTGCCAGTCTGCAAGGAGCTGTCAGTCTGCACGGAGCTGTCAGTCTGCACGGAGCTGTCAGTCTGTAAGGAGCTGCCAGTCTGCAAGGAGCTGCCAGTCAGCACGGAGCCGCCAGAGCGGTCAGTCTGTAAGAAGCCGCCAGAGCTGTCAGCCTATATGGAGCAGCTAGTGCCGCCAGTCTGCCCAGCGCCGCCAGTGCCCCCAGTCTGCCCAGCGTCGCCAGTCTGCCCAGCGCCGTCAGTCTGCCCAGCATCGCCAGTCTGCCCAGCATCGCCAGTCTGCCCAGCGTCGTCAGTCTGCCCAGCGTCGTCAGTCTGCCCAGCACCGCCAGTCTGCCCAGCACCGCCAGTATGCCCAGCGCCGCCAGTCTGCCCAGCGCCGCCAGTCTGCCCAGCATCGCCAGTCTGCCCAGCGCCGCCAGTCTGCCCAGCGCCGCCAGTCTGCCCAGCGCCGCCAGTCTGCCCAGCGCCGCCAGATCTGCCAGTCAGCCAGACTCTTCCAGATCTGCCAGTCAGCCAGACTCTTCCAGATCTGCCAGTCAGCCAGACTCTTCCAGATCTGCCAGTCAACCAGACTCTTCCAGATCTGCCAGTCAACCAGACTCTTCCAGATCTGCCAGTCAACCAGACTCTTCCAGATCTGCCAGTCAACCAGACTCTTCCAGATCTGCCAGTCAGCCAGGATCTGCCAGTCAGCCAGGATCTGCCAGTCAGCCAGGATCTGCTGAAACCACCAGCTAGCCAGGAGCTGGTAGATCTATCTACCTGCCTGAGCTGGTCCTCTCACCTCCTGAGCTTCCTCTCACTCCTGAGCTTCCTCTCACTCCTGAGCTTCCTCTCACTCCTGAGCTTCCTCTCACTCCTGAGCTTCCTCTCACTCCTGAGCTTCCTCTCACTCCTGAGCTTCCTCTCACTCCTGAGCTTTCTCTCACTCCCGAGCTTCCCCTCAGTCCCGAGCTGCCTCGGTCCCGAGCTGTCCTTCAGTCCCGATCTGCTCCTCAGTCCAGTGGGGTTCTGGGTGGGGACTACTAGGCCATGGTCGGCGGCGAGGGTGGACTATCCAGGGACGAAGGGAGAGGGGACTAAGACATTAAAGGAGTGGGGTCCACGTCCCGCGCCGGAGCCGCCACCATGGACAGACGCCCACCCGGACCCTCCCTATTGTTTTGAGGTGCGTTCGGGAGTCCGCACCTTAGGGGGGTTCTGTCACGCCCTGGTCAAAGTATTTTGTGTTTATCTTTATGTATTTGGTCAGGCCAGGGTGTGGCATGGGGTTTTTGTAATTGTGGTGTGTTTGTCTTGGGGTTTTGGTGGTGGTATTGGGATTGTAGCTTAGTGGGTTGTCTAGCAAGGTCTATGGCTGTCTGGAGTGGTTCTCAATCAGAGGCAGGTGCTTATCGTTGTCTCTGATTGGGAACCATATTTAGGCAGCCATATTCTTTGAGTTTGTCGTGGGTGATTGTCCTTAGTGTCTTACTTGTACTCTCTGTTAGTTTGCACTAGATAGGCTGTTTTCGGTTTTCATTACGTTTATTGTTTTGTCGTGTTTAGTGTTTAGTCGTGTTTACGTTTTGTTTAATAAATA
>NW_024606365.1:0-8092 GCF_018296145.1 Oncorhynchus tshawytscha | reverse complement strand
GACCTATACCCATCCTGCCCTGCCTCTAGACCCAAACTGTTTACAGACCTATATCCATCCTGCCCTGCCTCTAGACCCAAACTGTTACAGACCCTGTATCCATCCTGCCCTGCCTCTAGACTCCAAACTGTTTACAGACCTCCATGCATCCTGCCCTGCCTCTAGACCCAAACTGTTACAGACCTATATCCATCCTGCCCTGCCTCTAGACCCAAACTGTTACAGACCTACATCCATCCTGCCCTGCCTCTAGACCCAAACTGTTACAGACCAATATCCATCCTGCCCTGCCTCTAGACCCAAACTGTTATAGACCTATATCCATCCTGCCCTGCCTCTAGACCCAAACTGTTACAGACCTATATCCATCCTGCCCTGCCTCTAGACCCAAACTGTTACAGACCTATATCCATCCTGCCCTGCCTCTAGACCCAAACTGTTACAGACCTATATCCATCCTGCCCTGCCTCTAGACCCAAACTGTTATAGACCTACATCCATCCTGCCCTGCCTCTAGACCCAAACTGTTACAGACCTATATCCATCCTGCCCTGCCTCTAGACCCAAACTGTTATAGACCTATATCCATCCTGCCCTGCCTTTCTAAAGTCTTCGAAAGCCAGGTTAATAAACAGATCACCGACCATTTCGAATCCCACCGTACCTTCTCCACTATGCAATTTAGTTTCAGATCTGGTCATGGGTGTACCTCAGCCACGCTCAAGGTTCTAAATGATATCATAACCGCCATCGATAAAAGACAATACTGTGAAGCCGTATTCATCAACCTGGCCAAGGCTTTCGACTCTGTCAATCACCATTTCTTATCAGCAGACTCAACAGCCTTGGTTTCTCAAATGACTGCCTCGCCTGGTTCATCGGTTCATCTGTCTAATCGGAGGGCATGTTGTCCGGACCTCTGGCAGTCTCTATGGGGGTACCACACGGTTCAGTTCTCGGGCCGACTCTTTTCTCTGCATATATCAATGATGTCGCTCTTGCTGCTGGTGATTCTCTGATCCACCTCTACTCAGGCGACACCATTCTGTATACATCTGGCCCTTCTTTGGACACTGTGCTATCAAACCTCCAGACGAGTTTCAATGCCATACAACTCTCCTTCCGTGGCCTCCAACTGCTCTTAAATGTCAGTAAAACTAAATGCATGCTCTTCAACCGATTGCTGCCCGCACCCGCCTGCCCGTCCAGCATCACTACTCTGGACTGTTCTGACTTAGAATACATGGACAACTACAAATACCTAGGTGTCTGGTTAGACTGTAAACTCTCCTTCCAGACTCACATTAAGCATCTGCAATCCAAAATCAAATCTAAATTCGGCTTCCTATTTTGCAAACAAAGCCTCCTTCACTCATGCTGCCAAACATACCCTCGTAAAACGGACTATCCTACCGATCCTCGATCCTTCGGCGTTGTCATTTACAAAATAGCCCCCAACACTCAGCAAACTGGATGTAGTCTACAGATCTTGGGTTGCTCCCCAAGCCGGCTGGTCCTTCGTTCTATTGGTTCGGTTGCCAGAGACGCGGCCCAGTCGTTCAGTCTTTTTGTTCTGTATCTACGGACTCGACCCAGTCGTTCAGTCTTTTGTTCTGTATCTATGGACCCGACCCAGTCATTCAGTCTTTTTGTTCTGTATCTATGGACGCACCCAGTCATTCAGTCTTTTTGTTCTGTATCTATGGACGCACCCAGTCGTTCAGTCTTTTGTTCTGTATCTATGGACGCGACCCAGTCGTTCAGTCTTTTGTTCTGTATCTATGGACGCGACCCAGTCGTTTCTTTTTGTTCTGTATCTATGCACAGCTGCGCTTAATTTAAACTTTTTTGTTCAGTTGACATTTTATTTGTATATATATCCATAAAAATGATGCCGGCTGATTCATGATATCGACTGGCTAAGAAACGCTGCCTCCGTCTCCAATAACTACTGCCTGTCGCTAACTAGCCAGCTAACCTCGGAAGCTAATCAGCAAGCTAGCAAGAAAAGACAAAGGGATTGCAAAACGGGTTAGCATAATTCTACCCCTATAAGTGTTTTTTTCTAAATATTAGCTATCTAACAAGTTTTCTGGAGACTGATGACGTTGTCCACCGTATGCGCTTCCGGGAGCTTGATTTGCGTCTAGACTGAGGAGAAACGTTTTGTTCTGAGACCAGGTCGGAGTTGAAGACCGCTGTCATAGCTATTCTACTACGTTTTGCTCTGAGACCAGGCTGGAGTTGAAGACTGCTGTCATAGCTATTCTACTACGTTTTGCTCTGAGACCAGGCTGGAGTTGAAGACTGCTGTCATAGCTATTCTACTACGTTTTGCTCTGAGACCAGGCTGGAGTTGAATACTGCTGTCATGGCTATTCTACTACGTTTTGCTCTGAGACCAGGCTGGAGTTGAAGACTGCTGTCATAGCTATTCTACTACGTTTTGCTCTGAGACCAGGCTGGAGTTGAAGACTGCTGTCATAGCTATTCTACTACGTTTTGCTCTGAGACCAGGCTGGAGTTGAAGACTGCTGTCATAGCTATTCTACTACATTTTGCTCTGAGACCAGGCTGGAGTTGAAGACTGCTGTCATAGCTATTCTACTACGTTTTGCTCTGAGACCAGGCTGGAGTTGAAGACTGCTGTCATAGCTATTCTACTACATTTTGCTCTAACCACTGGAGACTACCTGCCTCCTCTACACTCTAACCACTGAGACCAGGCTGAGTTGAAGACTGCTGGCCACCCTGCCCCTCTACACTCTAACCACTGACTACCAGCCTGGACACTCTAACCACTAGACTACCTGCCTCCTCCACACTCTAACCACTAGACTACCTGCCTCCTCTACACTCTAACCACTAGGCTACCTGCCTCCTCCACACTCTAACCACTAGTCTACCTGCCTCCTCTAACCACTAGTCTACCTGCCTCCTCTACACTCTAACCACTAGTCTACCTGCCTCCTCTACACTCTAACCACTAGACTACCTGCCTCCTCTACACTCTAACCACTAGGCCACCCTGCCCCCTCTACACTCTAACCACTAGACTACCTGCCTCCTCTACACTCTAACCACTAGACTACCTGCCTCCTCCACACTCTAACCACTAGACTACCTGCCTCCTCCACACTCTAACCACTAGTCTACCTGCCTCCTCTAACCACTAGTCTACCTGCCTCCTCTACACTCTAACCACTAGTCTACCTACCTCCTCTACACTCTAACCACTAGGCTACCTACCTCCTCTACACTCTAACCACTAGTCTACCTACCTCCTCTACACTCTAACCACTAGACTACCTGCCTCCTCTGCCTCCTCTAACCACTAGGCTACCTACCTCCTCTACACTCTAACCACTAGACTACCTGCCTCCTCTACACTCTAACCACTAGACTACCTGCCTCCTCTAACCACTAGGCTACCTGCCTCCTCTACACTCTAACCACTAGACTACCTGCCTCCTCTACACTCTAACCACTAGACTACCTGCCTCCTCTACACTCTAACCACTAGACTACCTGCCTCCTCTACACTCTAACCACTAGTCTACCTGCCTCCTCTACACTCTAACCACTAGTCTACCTGCCTCCTCTAACCACTAGGCTACCTGCCTCCTCTACACTCTAACCACTAGACTACCTGCCTCCTCTACACTCTAACCACTAGACTACCTGCCTCCTCTACACTCTGACCACTAGGCTACCTGCTTCCTCTACACTCTAACCACTAGACTACCTGCCTCCTCTACACTCTAACCACTAGTCTACCTGCCTCCTCTACACTCTAACCACTAGTCTACCTGCCTCCTCTAACCACTAGACTACCTGCCTCCTCTACACTCTAACCACTAGACTACCTGCCTCCTCTACACTCTAACCACTAGGCTACCTGCCTCCTCTACACTCTAACCACTAGGCTACCTGCCTCCTCTAACCACTAGACTACCTGCCTCCTCTACACTCTAACCACTAGACTACCTGCCTCCTCTACACTCTAACCACTAGGCTACCTACCTCCTCTACACTCTAACCACTAGGCTACCTACCTCCTCTACACTCTAACCACTAGGCTACCTACCTCCTCTACACTCTAACCACTAGTCTACCTGCCTCCTCTAACCACTAGGCTACCTGCCTCCTCTAACCACTAGACTACCTACCTCCTCTACACTCTAACCACTAGGCTACCTGCCTCCTCTAACCACTAGGCTACCTGCCTCCTCTACACTCTAACCACTAGGCTACCTGCCTCCTCTACACTCTAACCACTAGGCTACCTGCCTCCTCTACACTCTAACCACTAGTCTACCTGCCTCCTCTAACCACTAGTCTACCTGCCTCCTCTACACTCTAACCACTAGTCTACCTGCCTCCTCTACACTCTAACCACTAGGCTACCTGCCTCCTCTACACTCTAACCACTAGTCTACCTGCCTCCTCTAACCACTAGTCTACCTGCCTCCTCTACACTCTAACCACTAGTCTACCTGCCTCCTCTACACTCTAACCACTAGGCTACCTGCCTCCTCTACACTCTAACCACTAGGCTACCTACCTCCTCTACACTCTAACCACTAGGCTACCTGCCTCCTCTACACTCTAACCACTAGACTACCTGCCTCCTCTAACCACTAGGCTACCTGCACTCCTCTGTGTGTAGACTACCTACCTCCTCTACACTCTAACCACTAGGCTACCTGCCTCCTCTAACCACTAGGCTACCTGCCTCCTCTACACTCTAACCACTAGGCTACCTGCCTCCTCTACACTCTAACCACTAGGCTACCTGCCTCCTCTACACTCTAACCACTAGTCTACCTGCCTCCTCTAACCACTAGTCTACCTGCCTCCTCTACACTCTAACCACTAGTCTACCTGCCTCCTCTACACTCTAACCACTAGACTACCTGCCTCCTCTACACTCTAACCACTAGTTGATATGTATGTGTCTATTCCAGGGTTCGAGAGCATTCTGGAGGGAATCTATGGCCCGTTGCTGCTCAGAGACCTCAATATTTTTGATGGTGAGTGTCAGTGTGTGTGTGTGTGTGTGTGTGTGTGTGTGTGTGTGTCTGTGTGTCTGTGTGTGTGTGTGTCTGTGTGTGTGTGTGTGTGTGTGTGTGTGTGTGTGTGTGTGTGTGTGTCTGTGTGTGTGTGTGTGTGTGTGTGTGTGTGTGTGTATGTGTGTGTGTGTGTGTACACGTGTTTGCTACCAGTTGGTGCCACTGAGACTTTATTGACTGTGTGTGTGTGTGTGTGTGTGTGTGTGTGTGTGTGTGTGTGTGTGTGTGTGTGTGTGTGTGTGTGTGTGTGTGTGTGTGTGTGTGTGTTGTTTCCAGACTGTGAACCCGAGGAGCTAGAGGACTGGGCAGTGAAGGCCAGTTGTTCCTTCTGCAGCCTGCTGATCAATGTAAGTTCAGCTCCGTGATACAAACGGACTGCTATTTTCTGTCTTGATTTACTTCCAGCTCTTTGACGGAAACGCTTCAGTTTAGTTCCAGCTCTCTGACGGAAACGCTTCAGTTAGTTCCAGCTCTCTGACGGAAACGCTTCAGTTAGTTCCAGCTCTCTCACAGAAACGCTTCAGTTAGTTCCAGCTCTCTCACAGAAACGCCTCAGTTTAGTTCCAGCTCTCTCACGGAAACGCTTCAGTTTAGTTCCAGCTCTCTCACGGAAACGCTTCAGTTTAGTTCCAGCTCTCTGACAGAAACGCTTCAGTTAGTTCCAGCTCTCTGACAGAAACGCTTCAGTTAGTTCCAGCTCTCTCACAGAAACGCTTCAGTTAGTTCCAGCTCTCTCAGGGAAACGCTTCAGTTTAGTTCCAGCTCTCTGACGGAAACGCTTCAGTTTAGTTCCAGCTCCCTGACGGAAACACTTCAGTTTAGTTCCAGCTCCCTGACGGAAACGCTTCAGGTTAGTTCCAGCTCCCTGACGGAAACGCTTCAGTTTAGTTCCAGCTCTCTCACGGAAAAACTTCAGTTTAGTTCAACTATATCAGATTTACTGGGTTTCTCTGTCAGTCGCTGACTGGAGCTGTTGTCGACTATATCTTCTGTTGTCGTTCAGGTGACGTTGGTTGTGTTCCGCTGCTCAGACGTTGCGGTGAATCAACCAATGGTTGCGCGCCACGTCATGGACTGCGTCATGAACTTATGATGTGGTTAGCTGATATATAAAATATGGATCCAGACGTTGCGGTGAATCAACCAATGGTTGCGCGCCACGTCATGGACTGCGTCATGGACTTATGATGCGGTTAGCTGATATATAAAATATGGATCCAGACGTTGTAAGATCTGGCAGGCGTCTGGGCAGAGGAACGCCCCCTACGGCGTTGTTGCGGCTTTGTATGTAAGTTGTTACGACGCGTCGGTGATGTCATTGTCTCTTCCCCACAGGACCATGTCCCAGTGGCCGCTTCCCCCTCAGACGACACGCCCTCCCAAGCCCCTTCCCTCTCGGACAGCAGCCTATCAGCTCACAGGTTCCTCCACGCTGTGTTCCATAAGAAAGGTGAGTCCCCGTCCGACCAGAACAGAGACGACAGCGTTTACACTCTTAATGCTAACAGCGCTACGTAGCATCGTTGGCTACCTGGTTTATACGCGCTAAGATACATGTACGTAGACAGTGTGCTTACCTGTGATTGGCTGAGATACATGTACGTAGACAGTGTGCTTACCTGTGATTGGCTGAGATACATGTACGTAGACAGTGTGCTTACCTGTGATTGGCTGAGATACATGTACGTAGGCAGTGTGTTTACCTGTGATTGGCTGGATAAAATGTAGACATGTACCTGTGAGGCAGTGTGCTTACCTGTGATTGGCTGTCTGTCCAGAGCTGGCGTCCAGTGGAGACCCTAACGCCCTCTGGTGGCCCAGGAACTGATGAAGAGGATGGTGAGGCAGTTTGCCATGGAGTACGCCCAAGACACGCCTTACCACCACCACAGGCTCCCAGCGTTCTGACCTCGACTCACCTCTAGACCTCACTGTGACACGGAACCAGGAGGGGGAACCCACACCAGGTAGAGAGAACCCGGAAGAGAACAGGACTTAGAACCCATACCAGGTAGAGAACCAACACCAGATAGAGAACCCGACAGGACATAGAACCAATACCAGATAGAGAACCCAACAGACTTGGAACCCACACCAGGAAGAGAACATGACAGGACCCAACCAGGTAGAGAACCCAACCAGATGGAACCCAACACCAGAAGAGAACCAACAGGGCTTAGAACCCACACCAGGTAGAGAGCTCAACAGGGCGAACCCACACTGGGTAGAGAGCCAACAGGGCTTAGAACCCACACCAGGTAGAGAGCTCAACAGGGCTTAGAACCCACACCGGGGCAAAGAGCCCAAGAGGGCTTAAAACCCACACACGGGCAGAGAGCCCAACAGGGCTTAGAACCCACACCGGGTAGAGAACCCAACAGAACATAGAACCCACACTGGTAGAGAGCCCAACATGGCTTAGAACCCACACTGAGAGCCCAAGAGGGCTTAAAACCCACACCGGGCAGAGAGCCCAACAGGCTTAGAACCCACACCGGGAAGAAACCAACAGAACATAGAACCCACACCGGGTAGAGAGCGCACCAGGCTTAGAACCCACACCGGGTAGAGAGCGCACCAGGGCTTAGAACCCACACTGGGTAGAGAGCGCACCAGGGCTTAGAACCCACACCGGGCAGAGAGCCCAATAGGGCTTAGAACCCACACCGGGTAGAGAGCGCACCAGGGTTTAGAACCCACACCGGGTAGAGAGCGCACCAGGGCTTAGAACCCACACCGGGTAGAGAGCGCACCAGGGGTTTGTAGAAACCCACACACCAGGTGGGGTATACTACAAAAGCGGAACAATGAGTTAGCCAGCTAACTTGCCTAACAATCTTTTACATTGTTTTTTTTAAAGATGAGCTTAAATGGGCAAGGTTAATTGGCTCTTCGCTAAGCCCCGCCCTGAATTTTGGGCAACCAATTGCAACGCTCCAAGTGATAGCAACTGTAGTCGGCCCGAAATGCATGAAGGGCAGTGGGAAAAATCGGAGTTTAAATGGTTAAATAATTAAACA
>NW_024606364.1:0-8081 GCF_018296145.1 Oncorhynchus tshawytscha | reverse complement strand
TCATCCACGGCTGCGGTCAGATTCTTCTTCGTTGGAAAAAAGGACAGTGGTCTCCGTCTATGTATTGATTACCGTTCCCTGAATGACGTCAAGAACCATTTCCCTCTTCCTCTGATCCCAGCAACCCTTGAATAAGTGGGCCGTGCCAACATCTATACAAAACTCGACCTGCAAAGTGCATATAACCTTGTCCGTATACATGAAGGCCGACGAATGGAAGACTGTCTTCATCACCGCACGAGGGCACCACGAATACCCGGTCATGGCCTTACTAACACCACTGCCATCTTCCAATCCATTATGAACAAGGTTTTCCAGGATATGATCAACCGCTTTCTCATTGTCTACATTGATGACATTGTGATTTACTCCCACTCCCTGAAGGAACACATACAGCATGTGCAAAAGCTTCTTCAACGGCTCCTTGACCATAACCTTAAAGTGAAGACTGAAAAGAGCACCTTCCATGTAACCTCGGTAAACTTCCTCGGTTTCGTACTGACACCTGGAGGGGCTTTCAGTGAAGTCACCTCTCTCAGTAACTGGCCCAAACCCACCACCATTAAGGAACTCCAACGTTTCATTGGGTTCTCCAACTACTATCGCCAGTTCATTCAGAACTTCAGTTCTATTGCCGCACCCGTCACTGCCCTTACCAGCCAAAATACCCAGTCCCTTCAATGGACTGATACCTCCATGACTGCTTTCAACAACTTGAAACGCCTCTTCACCTCAGCTCCTGTCCTCTGCCAACCTGATCAGACCCTTCCTTTCTCCCTGGAGGTGGATTCCTCTGCAGTAGGAGACATACTCTCTCAGCGGGTGGGAACACCACCAAAATCACATCCCTGTGCCTTCTTCTCCTTCTATCCCTTTCTCGTCCTAACAAATCATTGTGATCTGGAATATATCAGAGGGCAAAGAGGTTAGACTCCAGACAAGCCTGCTGGGCTCTCTTCTTCACACGCTTCCATTTTCATGCTACTTACATCCCTAGAAAGAAAAACAGAAAGGCTGGTGCTCCCTGCCACCAGATTGACCTACTGACCAGTAATTCAGAACCTACACATATTATTCATTCCTCTTGCACTATGGGACCAGTAGAGTGGGAGGTTCACTCTGCCATACAAGAAGCCCTAACCTCAGACCCAGCTGCTCCTGAGACACCAGCTGGGAAGAGTTACGTACCAGCAGCTGTTAGACTCCAACTGAAGCAATGTGTCACGTCCTTGGGGTTAGGACATCCGGGCATTACACAAACCACTTAACTTTCTAGCCTGTAATTTCTGGTGGTCCTCACTAGCATCCGACGTAAGGGATTACATACTGTCCAGTCTGTGCACAAACCAAAAGCCCTCGTCATCTCCCTTCCAGTAAGCTTCAACCTTTGCCAAACTCTCACAGACCCTGGTCCCACATAGCTGTTGAGTTCATCACATACCTTCCTGAATCCTCTGGTAACACCACCATCCTTGTCATAGACTGTTTTTCAAAAATGTGTCTGGTTCTTCTTCCTCATTTACAGTTGAAGTCGGAAGTTTACATACACTTAGGTCGGAGTCATTAAAACTCATTTTTCAACCACTCCACAAATTTCTTGTTAACAAACTATAGTTTTGGCAAGTAGGTGAAGAACATCTACTTTGTGCATGACACAAGTAATTTTTCAAAAAGTTGTTTATAGACAGCTTATTTCACTTATAATTCACTGTATCACAATTCCAATGGGTCAGAAGTTTACATACACTAAGTTGACTGTGCCTTTAAACAGCTTGGAAAATTCCAGAAAATTATGTCATGGCTTTAGAAGCTTCTGATAGGCTAGTTGACATAATTTGAGTCAATTGGAGGTGTACCTGTGGATGTCTTTCAAGGCCAACCTTCAAATTGAGTGCCTCTTTGCTTGACATCATGGGAAAAACAAAAGCTATCAGCCAAGACCTCAGAAAAAAATTGTAGACCTCCACAATTCTGGCTCATCTTAGGGAGCAATTTCCAAATGCCTGAAAGGTACCACGTTCATCTGTTCAAACAATATTACGCAAATATAAACACCATGGGACCACGCAGCTGTTGTCACGCCCTGGTCAAAGTATTTTGTGTTTATCTTTATGTATTTGGTCAGGCCAGGGTGTGGCATGGGGTTTTTGTAATTGTGGTGTGTTTGTCTTGGGGTTTTGGTGGTGGTATTGGGATTGTAGCTTAGTGGGTTGTCTAGCAAGGTCTATGGCTGTCTGGAGTGGTTCTCAATCAGAGGCAGGTGCTTATCGTTGTCTCTGATTGGGAACCATATTTAGGCAGCCATATTCTTTGAGTTTGTCGTGGGTGATTGTCCTTAGTGTCTTACTTGTACTCTCTGTTAGTTTGCACTAGATAGGCTGTTTTCGGTTTTAATTACGTTTATTGTTTTGTAGTGTTTAGTGTTTAGTCGTGTTTACATTTTGTTTAATAAATATGGATCGCAATCGACACGCTGCAGTTTGGTCCGACTCTCCTTCATCACCACTAGAAAACCGTTACAGAATCACCCACCACCAACGGACCAAGCGGCGTGTCAACAGGCAGGAGAAGCCGAAAAAGGAGATGCTAAATAAGGATTTCTGGACATGGGAGGAAATCCTCGACGGGAGAGGACCCTGGGCTAAACCAGGGGAGTGTAGCCGCCCAAAGGAGCAACAGGAGAAGAGGCAACAGAGGCAGCAGCAGCAGGAGCAGCAGCAGCTACAGTGGGAGAGGTTGCACCACCTGGAGATATGGACATGGGAGGAGGAATTGGACGGTAAAGGACCCTGGAATGAGCCTGGAGATTATTGTCGCCCCAAAGCCGAGCTGGAGGCAGCAAAAGCAGAGAGGCGGCATTATGAGGAGCTAGCACGGCAGAGCGGATGGAAGCCCGAGAGTCAGCCCCAAAATTTCTTGGGGGGCTCACAGGGAGTATGGCTATGCCAGGTAGGAGACCTGCGCAAACTCCCTGTGCTTACCGGGGGCTGGAGAGACCGGGCAGGCACCGTGTTATGCTGTGGAGCGCACGGTGTCTCCAGTGCGGGTGCACAGCCCGGTTCGGTATATTCCAGCTCCTCGTATCGGCCGGGCTAGAGTGGGCATCGAGCCAGGTAAGGTTGGGCAGGCTCGGTGCTCAAGAGCTCCAGTGCGCCTGCACGGTCCGGTCTATCCAGTACCACCTTCACACCCCAGCCCTCCGGTAGCAGCTCCCCGCACCAGGCTTCCTGTGCGTGTCCTCGATCCAGTACCACCAGTTCCAGCACCACGCACCAGGCCTTCAGTGTGCCTCGCCTGTTCAGCGCAGCCAGAGCCTTCCTCCTCTACAGCGCTGCCGGAGCCTCCCGCCTGTTTAGCGCAGCCAGAGCCTTTCTCCTCTCCTGCGCTGCCGGAGTCTCCCGCCTATCTAGCGCTGTTAGAGCCTTCCTCATCTCCAGCGCTGCCGGAGTCTCCCGCCTGTTTAGCGCAGCCAGAGCCTTCCTCCTCTACAGCGCTGCCGGAGCCTCCCGCCTGTTTAGCGCAGCCAGAACCTTTCTCCTCTCCTACGCTGCCGGAGTCTCCCGCCTGTTCAGCGCAGCCAGAGCTGCCAGTCTGCAAGGAGCAGCCAGAGCTGTCAGTCTGCATGGAGCAGCCAGAGCTGTCAGTCTGCATGAAGCAGCCAGTCTGCATGGAGCAGCCAGAGCTGTCAGTCTGCATGAAGCAGCCCGAGCTGCCAGTCTGCATGAAGCAGCCAGTCTACATGGAGCAGCCAGAGCTGTCAGTCCGCATGGAGCAGTCAGAGCTGTCAGTCTACATGAAGCAGCCCGAGCTGCCAGTCTGCATGAAGCAGCCAGTCTACATGGAGCAGCCAGAGCTGCCAGTCTGCATGAAGCAGCCAGAGCTGTCAGTCTGCATGGAACAGTCAGAGCTGTCAGTCTGCATGGAGCAGCCAGAGCTGTCAGTCTACATGAAGCAGCCCGAGCTGCCAGTCTGCATGAAGCAGTCAGTCTACATGGAGCAGCCAGAGCTGTCAGTCCGCATGGAGCAGCCAGAGCTGTCAGTCTACATGAAGCAGCCCGAGCTGCCAGTCTGCATGAAGCAGCCAGTCTACATGGAGCAGCCAGAGATGTCAGTCTGCATGAAGCAGCCAGAGCTGTCAGTCTGCATAGAGCAGCCAGTCTGCATGGAGCCGCCAGTCTGCATGGAGCCGCCAGTCTGCATGGAGCCGCCAGTCTGCAAGGAGCTGTCAGTCTGCACGGAGCTGTCAGTCTGCACGGAGCTGTCAGTCTGTAAGGAGCTGCCAGTCTGCAAGGAGCTGCCAGTCAGCACGGAGCCGCCAGAGCGGTCAGTCTGTAAGAAGCCGCCAGAGCTGTCAGCCTATATGGAGCAGCTAGTGCCGCCAGTGCCCCCAGTCTGCCCAGCGTCGCCAGTCTGCCGAGCGCCGTCAGTCTGTCCAGCATCGCCAGTCTGCCCAGCATCGCCAGTCTGCCCAGCACCGCCAGTCTGCCCAGCGTCGTCAGTCTGCCCAGCGTCGTCAGTCTGCCCAGCACCGCCAGTCTGCCCAGCACCGCCAGTCTGCCCAGCGCCGCCAGTCTGCCCAGCGCCGCCAGTCTGCCCAGCATCGCCAGTCTGCCCAGCGCCGCCAGTCTGCCCAGCGCCGCCAGTCTGCCCAGCGCCGCCAGTCTGCCCAGCGCCGCCAGATCTGCCAGTCAGCCAGACTCTTCCAGATCTGCCAGTCAGCCAGACTCTTCCAGATCTGCCAGTCAGCCAGACTCTTCCAGATCTGCCAGTCAGCCAGACTCTTCCAGATCTGCCAGTCAGCCAGACTCTTCCAGATCTGCCAGTCAGCCAGACTCTTCCAGATCTGCCAGTCAACCAGACTCTTCCAGATCTGCCAGTCAACCAGACTCTTCCAGATCTGCCAGTCAACCAGACTCTTCCAGATCTGCCAGTCAACCAGACTCTTCCAGATCTGCCAGTCAGCCAGGATCTGCCAGTCAGCCAGGATCTGCCAGTCAGCCAGGATCTGCTGAAACCACCAGCCAGCCAGGAGCTGGTAGATCTATCTACCTGCCTGAGCTTCCTCTCACTCCTGAGCTCCTGAGCTTCCTCTCACTCCTGAGCTTCCTCTCACTCCTGAGCTTCCTCTCACTCCTGAGCTTCCTCTCACTCCTGAGCTTCCTCTCACTCCTGAGCTTCCTCTCACTCCTGAGCTTTCTCTCACTCCTGAGCTTTCTCTCACTCCCGAGCTTCCCCTCAGTCCCGAGCTGCCTCGGTCCCGAGCTGTCCTTCAGTCCCGATCTGCTCCTCAGTCCCGATCTGCTCCTCAGTCCAGTGGGGTTCTGGGTGGGGACTACTAGGCCATGGTCGGCGGCGAGGGTGGACTATCCAGGGACGAAGGGAGAGAGGACTAAGACATTAAAGGAGTGGGGTCCACGTCCCGCGCCGGAGCCGCCACCATGGACAGACGCCCACCCGGACCCTCCCTATTGTTTTGAGGTGCGTTCGGGAGTCCGCACCTTAGGGGGTTCTGTCACGCCCTGGTCAAAGTATTTTGTGTTTATCTTTATGTATTTGGTCAGGCCAGGGTGTGGCATGGGGTTTTTGTAATTGTGGTGTGTTTGTCTTGGGGTTTTGGTGGTGGTATTGGGATTGTAGCTTAGTGGGTTGTCTAGCAAGGTCTATGGCTGTCTGGAGTGGTTCTCAATCAGAGGCAGGTGCTTATCGTTGTCTCTGATTGGGAACCATATTTAGGCAGCCATATTCTTTGAGTTTGTCGTGGGTGATTGTCCTTAGTGTCTTACTTGTACTCTCTGTTAGTTTGCACTAGATAGGCTGTTTTCGGTTTTCATTACGTTTATTGTTTTGTAGTGTTTAGTGTTTAGTCGTGTTTACATTTTGTTTAATAAATATGGATCGCAATCGACACGCTGCAGTTTGGTCCGACTCTCCTTCATCACCACTAGAAAACCGTTACAGCTGTCATATACCGCTCAGGAAGGAGACGCGTTCTGTCTCCTAGATATGAACATACTTTGGTGCGAAAAGTTTAAATCAATCCCAGACCAACAGCAAAGGACCTTGTGAAGATGCTGGAGGATACAGGTACAAAAGTATCTATATCCACAGTTAAACGAGTTCTATTTTGAGAAAACCGAAAGGCCACTCAGCAAGGAAGAAGCCACTGCTCAAAAACCGCAATAAAAATGCCAGACTACAGTTTGCTACTGCACATGGGGACAAAGATCGTACACTTTGGAGAAATGTCCTCTGGTCTGATGAAATGAAAACAGAACTGTTTGGCCATAATGACCATCGGCATGTTTGGAGGAAAAAGGGGGAGGCTTACAAGCCGAAGAACACCGTCCCAACTGTGAAGCACCGGGGTGGCAGCATCATGATGTGTGGGTGCTTTGCTGCAGGAGGGACTGGTGCACTTCACAAAATAGATGGCATCATGAGGTTGGAAAATTATGTGGATATATTGAAGCAACATCTCAAGACATCAGTCAGGAAGTTATAGCTTGGTCGCAAATGGGTCTTCCAAACGGACACTGACCCCAAGCATACTTCCAAAGTTGTGGCAAAATGGCTTGTTAATTAAGGAGGCTGCGAATTTTTGCAGCTTTTTGTTAAAAATCGCGCAAAATTTCAACGTCCTGCTACTCATGCCAGGAATATAGTATATGCATATGATTAGTATGTGTGGATAGAAAACACTCTGAAGTCTCTAAAACTGGTTAAATCATGTCTGTGACTATAACATAACGTGTGTAGGAGGCAGAATCCAAAGGAAAGCTGTTCACAAAAAAAATATCCCTCCGCCAGTCTCTATTGTCTATGGCAAGGGAAAATAGATAGCGTCCAGTTTACAATGCCTACAGCTTCCACACGATGTCGCCAGTACTGGCAATTGAGTTGAAGTTTATCCTTGGTTAGATGAGTAATAGGCACTTCCTGTCTTCGAGTACACCAGAGGAAGTTATGAAAGGGAGAATATGGACCATCATTTCAAGACATGCTGCTATCGAATACAGATCGCCCCGTGATCAATTTGATCGATTATTAACGTTTACTAATACGTTGGATTACAAAAGTAGTTTGAAGTGTTTTGTCAAAGTTTATAGGCAACGTTTTTAATTTTAAAAAATGACGTTGCGTTTTTGAAAGCAGTTTTTTCCTGATCAGACAGGCTTCATAAATGGACATTTTGGGTATACATGGACGGATTTAATCGAAAAAAACCCCCAATTGTTTATGGGACATATAGGAGTGCCAACAAAGAAGCTCGTCAAAGGTAATGAATGTTTTATATTTTATTTCTGCGTTTTGTGTAGCGCCGGCTACGCTAATTATTCTGTTTACGTCCCCTTTGGGTATTTCGGGGGTTGCATGCTATCAGATAATAGCTTCTCATGCTGTCGCCGAAAAGCATTTTAAAAATCTGACATGTTGGCTAGATTCACAACGAGTGTAGCTGTAATTGAGTACCCTGCATGTGTGTTGTAATGAAAGTTTGAGTTGTATCGAGTACTATTAGTTGTCACTCTGAAATTTCCGCTGATTTCCGCTGATGTTGATCCCTGTACAGGGCTGCATCCCTAAGAGGTTTTAAGGACAACAAAGTCAAGGTATTGGAGTGGCCATCACAAAGTCTTGACCTCAATTCTATAGAAAATTTGTGGGCAGAACTGAAAAGCGTGTGCCAGCAAGGAGGCCTACAAACCTACAAACCTGACAAAAATTCACCCAACGTACTGTGAAAAGCTTGTGGAAAAGCTACCCGAAATGTTTAACCCAAGTTAAACAAGTTAAAAGCAATGCTACCAAATACTAATTGAGTGTATGTTAACTTCTGACCCACTGGAAATGTGATGAAAGAAATACAAGCTGAAATAAATCATTCTCTCTACTATTATTCTGATATTTCACATTCTTAAAATAAAGTGGTGATCCTAACTGACGTAAGACAGGGAATTTTTATGAGGATTAAATGTCAAATATTGTGAAAAACTGAGTTTAAAAGTATTTGGCTAAGGTGTATGTAAACTTCAGACTTCAACTGTAACTCTTTTCTCTCCCAACATCCGTCAAATCTACTG
>NW_024606363.1:0-8080 GCF_018296145.1 Oncorhynchus tshawytscha | reverse complement strand
CTGATATTAATGGTGACGTAGTGCTGATATTAATGGTGAGTGCGATATTAATGGTGACTGTGCTGATATTAATGGTGAGGTAGTGCTGATATTAATGGTGACAGTAGTGCTGATATTAATGGTGACGTAGTGCTGATATTAATGGTGACGTAGTGCTGATATTAATGGTGACGTAGTGCTGATATTAATGGTGACGTAGTGCTGATATTAATGGTGACGTAGTGCTGATATTAATGGTGACGTGCTGATATTAATGGTGACTGATGCTGATATTAATGGTGACAGTATATTAATGGTGACGTAGTGCTGATATTAATGGTGACGTGTACAACACCCCCCTCCCTCCATATTTTATTTAAATCATTAAAATAAGACAACTAGACTTAACTTTTAAGTATTACTTACTAAAGAATGTCTAAATAAAAGTGATTTAAATAGATTTTTAGCACACTTGTGTGAACCCCTGTGCCATACCCTTCTACACCTCTAATGCCGAGTTCAGAGCTGTCAGCCAGGCAAAGGAAGAATCTCAAATATAAAATATATTTCCATTTGTTTACTAACACTATCTTTTGGTTACTACATGATTCCATATGTGTTATTTCATACTTTTGATGTCTTCACTATTATTCTACAGAAAACAGAATACCAGTAACATTAAATAAAAACCCTTGAATGAGTAGGTGTGTCAGAACTTTAGACTGGTGCTGTATGTACACACACACACACACACACACACACACACACACACACACACACACACACACACACACACACATATATATATCTGTGTATATACACACATACGCCCCAAATGGCAGAGAACCAGGAATGTGTTTTCAGAAAAGCCCTGATTCAACAAGACCTGAGACATGTAATTACAAACACCGCTTCTACACACACACACGTTTTGGGTATTTCTCATACTTCTGCTCAGAAGCGTTGTCGTGTGTGTGTGTGTGTGTGTGTGATCTATGCCATGCCTCAGGGTAAGGTTTTTCTCCAGACTCAGCGTTTCTCCAGTCTTTCATGTCTCCCTCCTCTGTTAACTCCTCCGCTCTCACCCTCTCTTTATCTGTGAGCTCAGATAAGGGTAGGAGAAGGGACACATACACACACACTCTCTTCTCCCTCTTCCCCCTCTCCTCTCCCTATCCCCCGTCCGTCTCTCCTCTCCCTATCCCCCGCCTCTCCCTCTCCCCCGCTATCCCCCTCCCCCCTCCCTATCCCCCTCTCTCCTCCTCCCTCTCCCCCCCTCTCTCCTCCTCCCTCTCCCCCTATCCTCCGTCTCTCCTCTCTCTCCCCCCTCTCTCCTCTCTCCCTGCCCCCGTCTCCCTCCTCTCCTCTCCCCCGTCTCTCCTCTCCCTCTCCCCCGTCTCTCCTCTCCCTCTCCCCCCGTCTCTCCTCTCCCTATCCCCCGTCCTCCTCCTCTCCCTCTCCCCGTCTCTCCTCTCCCTCTCCCCCCTCCCTCTCTCCTCTCCCTCTCCCCCCGTCTCACCTCTCCCTCTCCCCTCCCGTCTCTCCTCTCCCTCTCCCCGTCTCTCCTCTCCCTCTCCCCCATCTCTCCTCTCCCCCTCTCCCCCGTCTCTCTCCTCTCCCTCTCCCCGTCTCCCTATCCTCTCTCTCCCCCGTCTCTCCTCTCTCTCCCCCGTCTCTCCTCTCTCCTCTCCCCTCTCCTCTCTCCTCTCCCTCTCCCCCCTCTCTCCTCTCCCTCTCCCCCGTCTCTCCTCTCCCTCTCCCCGTCCGTCTCTCCTCTCCCTCTCCCCCCCATCTCTCCCCCTCCCTATCCCCCCCGTCTCTCCTCTCCCTCTCCCCCCGTCTCTCCTCTCCCTATCCCCCCCCCTCTCTCCTCTCCCTATCCCCCCCGTCTCTCCTCTCCTATCCCCCTCGTCTCTCCTCTCCCTCTCCCCGTCTCTCCTCTCCCTCTCCCCGTCTCTCCCATCTCCCTCTCCCCCGTCTCTCGTCTCTCCTCTCCAAGTCCCCCTCTCCCCTCCTCCCCCCGTCTCCCTATCCCCAGTCTCTCCTCTCCCTCTCCCCCGCCTCTCCTCTCCCTCCTCTCCCTCTCCCCTCCCCCGTCTCTCTCCCTCTCCCTCTCCCCCCCAGTCTCTCCTCTCCCCCTCTCCCCGTCCTCCTCTCCCTCTATCCCCGTCCATAAAATCCCTCTCCTCTCCCCGTCTCTCCTCCCTATCCTCCGTCTCTCCCTCTCCCTATCCCCCGTCCGTCTCTCCTCTCCCCCGTCTCTCCTCTCCCTCTCCTCCGTCTCTCCTCTCCCTATCCCCCCGTCTCTCCCTCTCCCTATCTCCCCGTCTCTCCTCTCTCCTCTCCCCCCCGTCTCTCCTCTCCCTCTCCCCCGTCTCTCCTCTCCCTATCCCCCCGTCTCTCCTCTCCCTCTCCTCCCCGTCCTCTCCTCTCCCCTCCCCCGTCTCTCCTCTCCCCCTATCCCTCCGTCTCCCTCTCTCCCCCGTCCTCTCCCTCTCTCCCCGTCTCTCCCTTCCTCCGTCTCCTCTCCCCCCCCGTCTCCCTCTCCCTCTCCCCCCCCGTCTCTCTCTCCCTATCCCCCCGTCTCTCTTCTCTCTCTACCCCCCGTCTCTCCCTCTTCCTCTCCCCCCGTCTCTCCTCTTCCCTATCCCCCGTCTCTCCTTTCCCTATCCCCGTCCGTCCTCCTCTCCCTCTCCCCGTCCATCTCTCTCTCCCTATCCCCGTCCGTCTCTCCTCCCCCGTCTCTCCCCTCGTCTCTCCTCTCCCTCTCCCCCCGTCTCTCCTCTCCCTATCCCCCGTCTCTCCTCTCTATCCCCGTCTCCTCCCCCTATCCCCCCCGTCTCTTTCTCCCTATCCCCCGTCTCTCCTCTCCCTCTCCCCCGTCTCCTCTCCTATCTCCGTCCGTCTCTCTATCCCCCATCCGTCTCTCCTCTCCCTCTCCCCCGTCTCTCCTCTCCCTCCACTAGGTGGTAGTTCTACCTAAAAGTAAGATGACCAGAACTCCGTCTGAATGACTTGATGGATGATACAAACATAGAAATAGGTAGAATAGATATGATAACTTCCATACAGTTGGTGTCATCTCAAGTAAATTCTATTCTATTCACTTGATGGATGGTACAGACATAGAAATAGGTAGAATAGATAAGATCAATGCCATACAGTTGGTGTCATTATCTAGAGTATATTCTATTCACTTGATGTATGGTACACACATAGAAATAGGTAGAATAGATAGGATCAATGCTATGCAGTTGGTGTCATTATCCTAGAGTATATTCACTCCTATCCACTTGCTGTATAGTAGGCCTACAGACATACAATAGGTAGACTGGAAATAATGTCCCCTGTCTCATGTCTTCTCTAAATCTATTCCCTTTCAAGCCTGGTATCAAAGTGTACATTATCTACACTGTCACAGACCCCAGGTCCGTCACTTGATGTCTCTCATATAACATCTCCTCATCCCTTCTATACCTGATTATCCGAGCTTCATCCCAAAATACCTGATACCTGATACACGTGATTCATCCCAAAATACCTGATACCTGACACACGAGATTCATCCCAAAATACCTGATACCTGATACCCGAGATTCATCCCAAAATACCTGATACCTGACACACCCCGTCTTTCATCCCAAAATACCTGATACCTGGTATCTACCTGATCCCCCGAGATTCATCCCAAAATACCTGATACCTGACACACGAGATTCATCCCAAAATACCTGATACCTGACACACGAGATTCATCCCAAAATACCTGATACCTGATACACGAGATTCATCCCAAAATACCTGATACCAAAATACCTGACACACGCGATTCATCCCAAAATACCTGATACACAAGAGATTCATCCCAAAATACCTGATACCTGACACGAGATTCATCCCAAAATACCTGATACCTGACACAAGATTCATCCCAAAATACCTGATACCTGACCCAAGATTCATCCCAAAATACCTGATACCTGATTCATCCTCTACCTGACCCCGAGATTCATCCCAAAATACCTGATACCTGACACGAGATTCATCCCAAAATACCTGATACCTGATCTAGAGCTTCATCCCAAAATACCTGATACCTGACATGAGATTCATCCCAAAATCACAATCCTAACAACGAATTCCCCCCCAAAATTCCTGATCCTGCCAATAGTTTATATACACAAAGTTCTGTGTCCTGTTAGATAGTACTAGTAGCCCCAAGGGATCTCTACTAGTAGCCCCTAGAGAACAAGGGATAGTACTACTAGTTCTGTAGTCCAGAGAACAAGGGATAGTACTAGTAGCCCCCTAGAGAGAACAAGGGATAGTACTAGTAGCCCCCTAGAGAGAACAAGGGATAGTACTAGTAGCCCCTAGAGAGAACAAGGGATAGTACTAGTAGCCCTAGTAGCCCTAGAGAGAACAAGGGATAGTACTAGTAGCCCCTCTCCCCCGAACAAGGGATAGTACTAGTAGCCCCTAGAGAGAACAAGGGATAGTACTAGTAGCTCCTAGTAGCCCCTAGAGAGAACAAGGGATAGTACTAGTAGCCCCCTAGAGAACAAGGGATAGTACTAGTAGCCCCTAGAGAGAACAAGGGATAGTACTAGTAGCCCCCTAGAGAGAACAAGGGATAGTACTAGTAGCCCAAGGGATAGTACTAGTAGCCCCTAGAGAGAACAAGGGATAGTACTAGTAGCCCCTAGAGAGAACAAGGGATAGTACTAGTAGCCCCCTAGTACTAGTAGCCCCTAGAGAGAACAAGGGATAGTACTAGTAGCCCCCTAGAGAGAACAAGGGATAGTACTAGTAGCCCCTAGAGAGAACAAGGGATAGTACTAGTAGCCCCCTAGAGAGAACAAGGGATAGTACTAGTAGCCCCCTAGAGAGAACAAGGGATAGTACTAGTAGCCCCTAGAGAGAACAAGGGATAGTACTAGTAGCCCCCCCCTAGAGAGAACAAGGGATAGTACTAGTAGCCCCCCCCCGAGAGAACAAGGGATAGTACTAGTAGCCCCCTAGAGAGAACAAGGGATAGTACTAGTAGCCCCCTAGAGAGAACAAGGGATAGTACTAGTAGCCCCTAGAGAGAACAAGGGATAGTACTAGTAGCCCCCCTAGAGAGAACAAGGGATAGTAGTAGCCCCCTAGAGAGAACAAGGGATAGTCTAGTAGCCCCTAGAGAGAACAAGGGATAGTACTAGTAGCCCCCTAGAGAGAACAAGGGATAGTACTAGTAGCCCCCTAGAGAGAACAAGGGATAGTACTAGTAGGAGAGAACAAGGGATAGTACTAGTAGCCCCTAGAGAGAACAAGGGATAGTACTAGTAGCCCCCTAGAGAGAACAAGGGATAGTACTAGTAGCCCCCTAGAGAGAACAAGGGATAGTACTAGTAGCCCCTAGAGAGAACAAGGGATAGTACTAGTAGCCCCTAGAGAGAACAAGGGATAGTACTAGTAGCCCCCTAGAGAGAACAAGGGATAGTACTAGTAGCCCCCTAGAGAGAACAAGGGATAGTACTAGTAGCCCCCTAGAGAGAACAAGGGATAGTACTAGTAGCCCCCTAGAGAGAACAAGGGATAGTACTAGTAGCCCCCTAGAGAGAACAAGGGATAGTCTAGAGCCCCTAGAGAGAACAAGGGATAGTACTAGTAGCCCCCTAGAGAGAACAAGGGATAGTACTAGTAGCCCCTAGAGAGAACAAGGGATAGTACTAGTAGCCCCCTAGAGAGAACAAGGGATAGTACTAGTAGCCCCTAGAGAGAACAAGGGATAGTACTAGTAGCCCCTAGAGAGAACAAGGGATAGTACTAGTAGCCCTAGTAGCCCTAGAGAGAACAAGGGATAGTACTAGTAGCCCCTAGAGAGAACAGTAGGGAGAACAAGTAGTACTAGTAGCCCCCTAGAGAGAACAAGGGATAGTACTAGTAGCTAGAGAGAACAAGGGATAGTACTAGTAGCCCCCTAGAGAGAACAAGGGATAGTACTAGTAGCCCCCTAGAGAGAACAAGGGATAGTCTAGTAGCCCCTAGGAGAACAAGGGATAGTACTAGTAGCCCCCTAGAGAGAACAAGGGATAGTACTAGTAGCCCCTAGAGAGAACAAGGGATAGTACTAGTAGCCCCCTAGAGAGAACAAGGGATAGTACTAGTAGCCCCTAGAGAGAACAAGGGATAGTACTAGTAGCCCCCTAGAGAGAACAAGGGATAGTACTAGTAGCCCCCTAGAGAGAACAAGGGATAGTACTAGTAGCCCCCTAGAGAGAACAAGGGATAGTACTAGTAGCCCCCTAGAGAGAACAAGGGATAGTACTAGTAGCCCCCTAGAGAACAAGGGATAGTACTAGTAGCCCCCTAGAGAACAAGGGATAGTACTAGTAGCCCCCTAGAGACAAGGGATAGTACTAGTAGCCCCTAGAGAGAACAAGGGATAGTACTAGTAGCCCCTAGAGAGAACAAGGGATAGTACTAGTAGCCCCTAGAGAGAACAAGGGATAGTACTAGTAGCCTAGAGAGAACAAGGGATAGTACTAGTAGCCCTAGAGAGAACAAGGGATAGTACTAGTAGCCCCTAGAGAGAACAAGGGATAGTACTAGTAGCCCCTAGAGAGAACAAGGGATAGTACTAGTAGCCCCCTAGAGAGAACAAGGGATAGTACTAGTAGCCCCTAGAGAACAAGGGATAGTACTAGTAGCCCTAGAGAGAAAGGGATAGTACTAGTAGCCCCTAGAGAGAACAAGGGATAGTACTAGTAGCCCTAGAGAGAACAAGGGATAGTACTAGTAGCCCCTAGAGAACTAGAGAGAACAAGGGATAGTACTAGTAGCCCCCTAGAGAGAACAGTAGCCCCTAGAGAGAGTACTAGTAGCCCCTAGAGAGAACAAGGGATAGTACTAGTAGCCCCCTAGAGAACAAGGGATAGTACTAGTAGCCCCTAGAGAGAACAAGGGATAGTACTAGTAGCCCCTAGAGAGAAACAAGGGATAGTACTAGTAGCCCCCTAGAGAGAACAAGGGATAGTACTAGTAGCCCCCTAGAGAGAACAAGGGATAGTACTAGTAGCCCCCTAGAGAACAAGGGATAGTACTAGTAGCCCCTAGAGAACAAGGGATAGTACTAGTAGCCCCCTAGAGAGAACAAGGGATAGAGAGAGACAAGGGATAGTACTAGTAGCCCCTAGAGAGAACAAGGGATAGTCTAGTAGCCCCTAGAGAGAACAAGGGATAGTACTAGTAGCCCCTAGAGAGAACAAGGGATAGTACTAGTAGCCCCCTAGAGAGAACAAGGGATAGTACTAGTAGCCCCTAGAGAGAACAAGGGATAGTACTAGTAGCCCCCTAGAGAGAACAAGGGATAGTACTAGTAGCTAGAGAAACAAGGGATAGTACCCTACTAGAGAGAACAAGGGATAGTCTAGTAGCCCCTAGAGAGAGAACAAGGGATAGTACTAGTAGCCCCCTAGAGAGAACAAGGGATAGTACTAGTAGCCCCCTAGAGAGAACAAGGGATAGTACTAGTAGCTAGAGAGAAACAAGGGATAGTACTAGTAGCCCTAGAGAGAACAAGGGATAGTACTAGTAGCCCCCTAGAGAACAAGGGATAGTACTAGTAGCCCCTAGAGAGAACAAGGGATAGTACTAGTAGCCCCCTAGAGAGAACAAGGGATAGTACTAGTAGCTAGAGAGAACAAGGGATAGTACTAGTAGCCCCCTAGAGAGAACAAGGGATAGTACTAGTAGCCCCTAGAGAGAAACAAGGGATAGTACTAGTAGCCCCTAGAGAGAACAAGGGATAGTACTAGTAGCCCCCTAGAGAACAAGGGATAGTACTAGTAGCCCCCTAGAGAGAACAAGGGATAGTACTAGTAGCCCCTAGAGAGAACAAGGATAGTCTAGTAGCCCCCTAGAGAGAACAAGGGATAGTCTAGTAGCTAGTAGCTAGAGAGAACAAGGGATAGTACTAGTAGCCCCCTAGAGAGAACAAGGGATAGTACTAGTAGCCCCCTAGAGAGAGAACAAGGGATAGTACTAGTAGCCCCCTAGAGAGAACAAGGGATAGTACTAGTAGCCCCTAGAGAGAACAAGGGATAGTACTAGTAGC
>NW_024606362.1:0-8060 GCF_018296145.1 Oncorhynchus tshawytscha | reverse complement strand
GGTGCCATGCTCAAAAGAATTCCATTCTGATGCCGTGCTAAAAGGATTTCCATTCTGATGCCGTGCTCAAAGGAATTCCATTCGGATGCCGTGTTAAACAGAATTCCATTCTGATGCCGTGTTCAACGGAATTCCATCCGGATGCCGTGTTCAACGGAATTCCATTCCCCCAAGCAAATAAACAACAATTTCATTCCTAAATATGCTTATGTTATTGATTTATTTCTTTATGGTTATGATCTCCCATTCTAATGCAATGTCAACCAGACACCATTCTGATGCGTGTTCGTAGAATTCCATTCTGATGCCGTGTTCAACAGAATTCATTCTAATGCCATGTTCAACGGAATTCCATTCTAATGCCGTGTTCAACAGAATTCCATTCTGAATTCCATTCGCCGTGTTCAATAGAATTCAATTCTGATGCCGTGCTCAATAGAATTCCAGTCTAATGCCGTGCTCAATAGAATTCAATTCTGATGCCGTGCTCAATAGAATTCCAGTCTAATGCCGTGCTCAATAGAATTCCATTCTGATGCCGTGTTCATGCCATTCTGATGTTCAATAGAATTCCATTCTAATTGTTCAATAATAGAATTCCAGTCTAATACCGTGTCAATAGAATTCCATTCTGATGCCGTGTTCAATAGAATTCCGTTCTAATTATGTACTCAATAGATTTCCATTCTAATCTCGTGATCAATAGAATTCCATTCTAATGCCGTGTTCAATAGAATTCCATTCTGATGCCGTGATCAATAGACATCCATTCTAATGCTGTGTTCAACAGAATTCCATTCTAATGCCGTGTTGAGTAGAATTCCATTCTGATGCTGTGTTCAATAGAATTCCATTCTAATGCCATTTTGATTAGCATTCCATTCTGATGCAGTGATCAATAGTATTCCATTCTGATGCCATGTTGAGTAGAATTCCATTCTGATGCCATGTTGAGTAGAATTCCATTCTAATGCCATGTTCAACAGAATACCATTCTAATGCCGTGTTCAACGGAATTCATTTCTGATGCCGTGTTCAACAGAATCCAATTCTGATGTCGTGTTCAACAGAATTCCATTCTAATGCCGTGTTCAACAGAATTCCATTCTGATGCCGTGTTCAGTAGAATTCCATTCTGATGCCGTGATCAATAGAATTTCATTCTGATGCCGTGTTCAATAGAATTCCATTCTGATGCCGTGTTCAATTGAATTCCATTCTGATGCCGTGTTCAACAGATTTCCATTCTGATGCTGTGTTCAACAGATTCCCATTCTGATGCTGTGTACAGAATTCCATTCTGATGCCATGTTGAGTGAATTCCGTTCTAATTATGTACTCAATAGATTTCCATTCTAATCTCGTGATCAATAGAATTCCATTCTAATGCCGTGTTCAATAGAATTCCATTCTGATGCCGTGATCAATAGAAATCCATTCTGATGCCGTGTTCAATAGAATTCCATTCTAATGCTGTGTTCAACAGAATTCAGTTCTAATGCCGTGTTGAGTAGAATTCTATTCTAATTCCGTGTTCAACAGAATTCCATTCTAATGCCGTTTTGATTAGCATTCCATTCTGATGCAGTGATCAATAGAATTCCATTCTGATGCCATGTTGAGTAGAATTCCATTCTAATGCCATGTTCAACAGAATACCATTCTAATGCCGCGTTCAACGGAATTCATTTCTGATGTTGTGTTCAACAGAATCCAATTCTGATGCCGTGTTCAACAGAATTCCATTCTGGTGCCGTGTTCAACAGAATTCCATTCTGATGCCGTGTTCAGCGGAATTCCATTCTGATGCCGTGTTCAACAGAATTCCATTCTGATGCCGTGTTCAACAGAATTCCATTCTAATGCCGTGTTCAACAGAATTTCATTCTGATGCCGTGTTCAATTGAATTCCATTCTGATGCCGTGTTCAACAGATTTCCATTCTGATGCTGTGTTCAACAGATTCCATTCTGATGCTGTGTACAATAGAATTCCATTCTGATGCCATGTTGAGTAGAATTTCATTCTGATGCCGTGTTCAACAGAATACCATTCTAATGCCGTGTTCAAACAGAATTCCATTATAATTATGTGCTCAATAGAATTCCATTCTGGTGCCATGCTCAAAAGAATTCCATTCGATGCCGTGCTAAAAGGAATTCCATTCTGATGCCGTGCTCAAAGGAATTCCATTCGATGCCGTGTTCAACAGATTTCCATTCTGATGCTGTGTTCAACAGATTCCATTCTGATGCTGTGTCTGGCAATAGATTCATTCTAATGCCGTGATCAATAGAATTTACCTCTGATGCCGTGTTCAACAGAATTCCATTCTGATGCCGTGCTCAACGGAATTCCATTCTGATGCCGTGTTCAATAGAATTCCGTTATAATTATGTGCACAATATAATTTAATTCAGGTGCCATGCTCAATAGAATTCCATTCTGATGCCGTGTTCAATAGAATTCCATTCTGATGCCGTGTTCAACAGATTTCCATTCTGATGCTGTGTTAAACAGATTCCCATTCTGATGCTGTGTTGAAGAGAATTCCATTCTGATGCCGTGATCAATAGAATTCCATTCTGATGCCGTGTTCAATAGAATTCCATTCTATGCCGTGTTCAACAGAATTAGAATTCCATTCTAATGCCGTGCTCAATAGATTTCCATTCTAATGCCATGTTGAGTAGAATTCCATTCTGATGCCGTGTTCAATAGAATTCCATTCAATGCCGTGTTGAGTAGAATTCCATTCTAATGCTGTGCTCAGTAGAATTCCTGATTGTTGATAATTCTAATGTGTGTTCAATAGAATTCCATTCTAATGCCGTGTTCAACAGAATTCCATTCTGATGCCGTGTTCAACGGAATTCCATTCTGATGCCGTGATCAATGGAATTCCATTCTAATGCCGTGATCAATAGAATTTCATTCTGATGCCGTGTTGAGTAGGATTCCATTCTATTGCCGTGCTCAGTAGAATTCCATTCTAATTATGTGCTCAATAGATTTCCATTCTAATGCCGTGTTGAGTAGAATTCCATTCTGATGCTGTGTTGAGTAGAATTCTATTCTAATGCTGTGTTCAACAGAATTCCATTATAATGCCGTGTTCAACAGAATTCCATTCTAATGCCATGTTGAGTAGAATTCCATTCGGATGCCGTGATCAATAGAATTCCATTCTAATGCCGTTTTGAGTAGCATTCCATTCTGATGCCATGTTGAGTAGAATTCCATTCTAATGCCGTGGTCAACAGAATAACATTCTAATGCCGTGTTCAATAGAGTTCCATTATAATTATGTGCTCAATAGAATTCCATTCTGGTGCCATGCTCAAAAGAATTCCATTCTGATGCCGTGCTAAAAGGATTTCCATTCTGATGCCGTGCTCAAAGGAATTCCATTCGGATGCCGTGTTAAACAGAATTCCATTCTGATGCCGTGTTCAACGGAATTCCATCCGGATGCCGTGTTCAACGGAATTCCATTCTGATGCCGTGGTCAACAGATTTCCATTCTGATGCTGTGTTCAACAGATTCCCATTCTGATGCTGTGTTCAATAGATCTCCATTCTAATGCCGTGATCAATAGAATTTCATTCTGATGCCGTGTTCAATAGAATTCCATTCTGATGCCGTGTTCAACAGAATTCCATTCTAATGCCATGTTCAACGGAATTCCATTCTAATGCCGTGTTCAACAGAATTCCATTCGAATGCCGTGTTCAATAGAATTCAATTCTGATGCCGTGCTCAATAGAATTCCAGTCTAATGCCGTGCTCAATAGAATTCAATTCTGATGCCGTGCTCAATAGAATTCCAGTCTAATGCCGTGCTCAATAGAATTCCATTCTGATGCCGTGTTCAATAGAATTCCATTCTGATGCCGTGCTCAATAGAATTCCATTCTAATGCCGTGTTCAATAGAATTCCAGTCTAATACCGTGCTCAATAGAATTCCATTCTGATGCCGTGTTCAATAGAATTCCGTTCTAATTATGTACTCAATAGATTTCCATTCTAATCTCGTGATCAATAGAATTCCATTCTAATGCCGTGTTCAATAGAATTCCATTCTGATGCCGTGATCAATAGACATCCATTCTAATGCTGTGTTCAACAGAATTCCATTCTAATGCCGTGTTGAGTAGAATTCCATTCTGATGCCGTGTTCAATAGAATTCCATTCTAATGCCATTTTGATTAGCATTCCATTCTGATGCAGTGATCAATAGTATTCCATTCTGATGCCATGTTGAGTAGAATTCCATTCTGATGCCATGTTGAGTAGAATTCCATTCTAATGCCATGTTCAACAGAATACCATTCTAATGCCGTGTTCAACGGAATTCATTTCTGATGCCGTGTTCAACAGAATCCAATTCTGATGTCGTGTTCAACAGAATTCCATTCTAATGCCGTGTTCAACAGAATTCCATTCTGATGCCGTGTTCAGTAGAATTCCATTCTGATGCCGTGATCAATAGAATTTCATTCTGATGCCGTGTTCAATAGAATTCCATTCTGATGCCGTGTTCAATTGAATTCCATTCTGATGCCGTGTTCAACAGATTTCCATTCTGATGCTGTGTTCAACAGATTCCCATTCTGATGCTGTGTACAATAGAATTCCATTCTGATGCCATGTTGAGTAGAATTCCGTTCTAATTATGTACTCAATAGATTTCCATTCTAATCTCGTGATCAATAGAATTCCATTCTAATGCCGTGTTCAATAGAATTCCATTCTGATGCCGTGATCAATAGAAATCCATTCTGATGCCGTGTTCAATAGAATTCCATTCTAATGCTGTGTTCAACAGAATTCAGTTCTAATGCCGTGTTGAGTAGAATTCTATTCTAATGCCGTGTTCAACAGAATTCCATTCTAATGCCGTTTTGATTAGAATTCCATTCTGATGCAGTGATCAATAGAATTCCATTCTGATGCCATGTTGAGTAGAATTCCATTCTAATGCCATGTTCAACAGAATACCATTCTAATGCCGCGTTCAACGAATTCATTTCTGATGTTGTGTTCAACAGAATCCAATTCTGATGCCGTGTTCAACAGAATTCCATTCTAATGCCGTGTTCAACAGAATTCCAATTCTGATGCCGTGTTCAGCGGAATTCCATTCTGATGCCGTGTTCAACAGAATTCCATTCTGATGCCGTGTTCAACAGAATTCCATTCTAATGCCGTGTTCAACAGAATTTCATTCTGATGCCGTGTTCAATTGAATTCCATTCTGATGCCGTGTTCAACAGATTTCCATTCTGATGCTGTGTTCAACAGATTCCCATTCTGATGCTGTGTACAATAGAATTCCATTCTGATGCCATGTTGAGTAGAATTTCATTCTGATGCCGTGTTCAACAGAATACCATTCTAATGCCGTGTTCAATAGAATTCCGTTATAATTATGTGCTCAATAGAATTCCATTCTGGTGCCATGCTCAAAAGAATTCCATTCTGATGCCGTGCTAAAGGATTTCCATTCTGATGCCGTGCTCAAAGGAATTCCATTCGGATGCCGTGTTCAACAGATTTCCATTCTGATGCTGTGTTCAACAGATTCCCATTCTGATGCTGTGTTCAATAGATCTCCATTCTAATGCCGTGATCGATAGAATTTAATTCTGATGCCGTGTTCAACAGAATTCCATTCTGATGCCGTGCTCAACGGAATCCGATGCTGATGCCGTGTTCAATAGAATTCCGTTATAATTATGTGCACAATATAATTTAATTCAGGTGCCATGCTCAATAGAATTCCATTCTGATGCCGTGTTCAATAGAATTCCATTCTGATGCCGTGTTCAACAGATTTCCATTCTGATGCTGTGTTAAACAGATTCCCATTCTGATGCTGTGTACAATAGATCTCCATTCTGATGCCGTGATCAATAGAATTCCATTCTGATGCCGTGTTGAGTAGGATTCCATTCTATTGCCGTGCTCAGTAGAATTCCATTCTAATTATGTGCTCAATAGATTTCCATTCTAATGCCGTGTTGAGTAGAATTCCATTCTGATGCCGTGATCAATAGAATTCCATTCAAATGCCGTGTTGAGTAGAATTCCATTCTAATGCTGTGTTGAGTAGAATTCCATTCTGATGCCGTGTTGAGTAGAATTCTATTCTAATGCCGTGTTCAACAGAATTCCATTATAATGCCGTGTTCAACAGAATTCCATTCTAATGCCGTGTTGAGTAGAATTCCATTCGGATGCCGTGATCAATAGAATTCCATTCTAATGCCGTTTTGAATAGCATTCCATTCTGATGCCGTGTTCAACAGAATACCATTCTATTGCCGTGTTCAATAGAATTCCGTTAAAATTATGTGCTCAAAAGATTTCCATTCTAATGCCTTGTTGAGTAGAATTCCATTCTAATGCTGTGTTGAGTAGAATTCCATTCTGATGCCGTGTTGAGTAGAATTCCGTTCTAATTATGTGCTCAATAGATTTCCATTATAATCTCGTGATCAATAGAATTCCATTCTAATGCCGTGTTCAATAGAATTCCATTCTGGTGCCGTGATCAATAGAAATCCATTCTGATGCCCTGTTCAACAGATTCCATTCTAATGCCGTGTTCAACAGAATTCCATTCTAATGCTGTGTTGTAGAATTCTATTCTAATGCCGTGTTCAACAGAATTCCATTATAATGCCGTGTTCAACAGAATTCCATTCTAATGCCATGTTGAGTAGAATTCCATTCGGATGCCGTGATCAATAGAATTCCATTCTAATGCCGTTTGAGTAGCATTCCATTCTGATGCAGTGATCAATAGAATTCCATTCTGATGCCATGTTGAGTAGAATTCCATTCTGATGCCGTGTTCAACAGAATACCATTCTAATGCTGTGTTCAATAGAATTCCATTATAATTATGTGCTCAATAGAATTCCATTCTGGTGCCATGCTCAAAAGAATTCCATTCTGATGCCGTGCTAAAAGGATTTCCATTCTGAAGGCCGTGCTCAAAGGAATTCCATTCTGATGCCATGCTAAAAGGATTTCCATTCTGAAGGCCGTGCTCAAAGGAATTCCATTCTGATGCCGTGCTAAAAGGATTTCCATTCTGAAGGCCGTGCTCAAAGGAATTCCATTCTGATGCCGTGCTAAAAGGATTTCCATTCTGAAGGCCGTGCTCAAAGGAATTCCATTCGGATGCCATGTTCAACAGATTTCCATTCTGATGCTGTGTTCAACAGATTTCCATTCTGATGCTGTGTTCAATAGATTCCCATTCTAATGCTGTGTTCAATAGAATTCCATTCTGATGCCGTGATCAATAGAAATCCATTCTGATGCCGTATTCAATAGAATTCCATTCTAATCCTGTGTTAAATAGAATTCCATTCTAATGCCGTGTTGAGTAGAATTCCATTTTAATGCCGGGTTGAGTAGAATTCCATTCTAATGCCGTGATCAATAGAATTCCATTCTGATGCCGGGTTGAGTAGAATTCCATTCTAATGCCGTGTTCAACAGAATTCCATTCTAATGCCGTGTTGAGTAGAATTCCATTCTAATGCCGTGTTCAACAGAATTCCATTCTAATGCCGTGTTCAACAGAATTCCATTCTGATGCCGTGTTCAACAGAATTCCATTCTAATGACGTGTTCAATAGAATTCCAATCTCATGCCGAGTTCAACAGAATTCCATTCTAATGCCGGTTCAACAGAATTCCATTCTAATGCCGTTTACAACAGAATTCCATTCTGATGCCGTGTTGAGTAGAATTGCATTCTGATGCTGTGCTCGATAGAATTCCATTCTGATGCTGTGCTCAATAGAATTCCATTCTAATGACGTGTTCAACAGAATTCCATTCTAATGCCGTTCTCAATATTTCATTCTAATGCCGTGTTTAATAGAATTTCATTCTAATGCCACGTTCCATTTGTTTGTCTAACAGAATTCCATTCTGACTTGCCTCAACAGAATTCCATTCTAATGCCGTGCTCAATAGAATTCCATTCTGATGTGCTTTGCTCAATAGAATTCCATTCTGATGCTTTGCTCAATAGA
>NW_024606361.1:0-8054 GCF_018296145.1 Oncorhynchus tshawytscha | reverse complement strand
CCATAATGCCTGGGGCCTTCGACACACTGCCCCACCTCTCTACACTGTAAGACACACATACACACATTCACAAATCATCCTTGGAAAGTTTAAGAACTCTGTTATAGACTGACCGCCTCTTTATCTCTCACTTTTGCCTCTCTTTCTCTCCCCTATTTCCCCCACCTCTCTCTCCCCACCTCTCCCCACCTCTCTATCCCCCACCTCTCTCTTCCCTCCACCTCTCCCACCTCTCTCTCTCCCCCCACCTCTCTCCCCCACCTCTCTCTCTCCCTCCACCTCTCTCTCTTCCCCCCACCTCTTCCCACCTCTCTCTCCCCACCCCACCTCTCTCTCTCTTCCCCCACCTCTCTCTCCCCCCCACCTCTCTCTCTCTTATCTCCCCCCACCCCCTCTCCTTCTTTCCCCCACCTCTCTCTCTCCCACCTCTCCCCCACCCTCTCTCCCCCCACCTCTCTCTCCCCACCTCTCCCACCTCTCTCTCTCCCCCACCTCTCTCTCTCCCCCTTACACCTCTCTCTCTCCCCTCCACACCTCTCTCCCCCACCTCTCTCTTTCCCCCACCTCTCTTCCCCCCACCTCTCTCTCTCCCCACCTCTATCTCCCCACCTCTCTCTCCCCCCACCTCTCTCTACCCCACCTCTCTCTTCCCTCCACCTCTCTCTTACCCCACCTCTCTCTCCCCCACCTCTCTCTTACCCCCACATCTCTCTCTCCCCACCTCTTTCTCCCTCTGTCTTCCTCTCTTCCTCCCTCCCTCTCACTCCCTCAGGAACCTGTTGGCCAACCCGTTTAACTGTGACTGTCGTCTGGCGTGGTTGGGGGCGTGGCTTCGTTCTAGACGAATCGTAACAGGGAACCCTCGTTGCCAGAGCCCCTCCTTCCTCAGAGAGATCCCACTACAGGACGTAGCAGCACCAGACTTCCGCTGCGACGACGGTACGACACACACACACACACACACACACACACACACACACACACACACGCACACACACGGATTCACACACACGCACACACACACACACGCACACACACGCACACACACACACAAACGCACACACACACACGGATTCACACACACGCACACACACACGCACACACACGCACACGCACACACACGCACACACACACACACGCACACATGCACGGATTCACACACACACGTACGGACTCACGCAGAAACACACATCACACATAAGGACACATAGAGATTTTATAATTTCATTGATCGAAAGTGAGAGAAGTATATTACATTTCAAAATATTTAAAGTAGTCTCCCTTCTCTCCCCAGGTGTAGTATTGGAGGAGAGTAGCTGTGTAGCTCGTCCTCAGTGTCCCACTGAGTGTACCTGTACAGAGACGGTGGTCCGCTGTAGTAACAAACACCTCCAGGCCCTGCCCAAGGGGTTGCCCCCCAAGTAACGTCACTGAACTGTAAGTCACAGACTGGGGTTAGAGGTCAGGGGGCAGGAGACAAAGGGAAGGGTGCTTGGGGTTAGGGCTTAGAGATCTGCAATACGCTTTTCTTACATGCTCAGTTCACCAGTTAGCACTTAGTTATATAACGTAGTACCTGTGTAATAGGTAGGTATAACCCTATAGTCTGTTCTGGCTAGGACAAGGCTTACTGACTAATAGCTGGTATAACCCTATAGTCTGTTCTGGCTAGGACAAGGCTTACTGACTAATAGGTAGGTATAACCCTGTAGTCTGTTCTGGCTAGGACAAGGCTTACTGACTAATAGGTAGGTATAACCCTGTAGTCTGTTCTGGCTAGGACAAGGCTTACTGACTAATAGGTAGGTATAACCCTATAGTCTGTTCTGGCTAGGACAAGGCTTACTGACTAATAGCTGGTATAACCCTATAGTCTGTTCTGGCTAGGACAAGGCTTACTGACTAATAGCTGGTATAACTGTCTGTTCTGACTAGGACAAGGCTTACTGACTAATAGCTGGTATAACCCTATAGTCTGTTCTGGCTAGGACAAGGCTTACTGACTAATAGCTGGTATAACCCTATAGTCTGTTCTGACTAGGACAAGGCTTACTGACTAATAGCTGGTATAACCCTATAGTCTGTTCTGGCTAGGACAAGGCTTACTGACTAATAGCTGGTATAACCCTATAGTCTGTTCTGACTAGGACAAGGCTTACTGACTAATAGCTAGGTATAACCCTATAGTCTGTTCTGACTAGGACAAGGCTTACTGACTAATAGCTGGTATAACCCTATAGTCTGTTCTGGCTAGGACAAGGCTTACTGATAGCTGGTATAACCCTATAGTCTGTTCTGACTAGGACAAGGCTATAACCCTGGTATAGTCTGTTCTGACTAGGACAAGGCTTACTGACTAATAGCTGGTATAACCCTATAGTCTGTTCTGACTAGGACAAGGCTTACTGACTAATAGCTGGTATAACCCTATAGTCTGTTCTGGCTAGGACAAGGCTTACTGACTAATAGCTGGTATAACCCTATAGTCTGTTCTGGCTAGGACAAGGCTTACTGACTAATAGCTGGTATAACCCTGTTCTGACTAGTCTGTTCTGGTATAACTAGGACAAGGCTTACTGACTAATAGCTGGTATAACCCTATAGTCTGTTCTGACTAGGACAAGGCTTACTGACTAATAGCTGGTATAACCCTATAGTCTGTTCTGACTAGGACAAGGCTTACTGACTAATAGCTGGTATAACCCTGTAGTCTGTTCTGGCTAGGACAAGGCTTACTGACTAATAGCTGGTATAACCCTATAGTCTGTTCTGACTAGGACAAGGCTTACTGACTAATAGCTGGTATAACCCTATAGTCTGTTCTGGCTAGGACAAGGCTTACTGACTAATAGCTGGTATAACCCTATAGTCTGTTCTGGCTAGGACAAGGCTTACTGACTAATAGCTGGTATAACCCTATAGTCTGTTCTGACTAGGACAAGGCTTACTGACTAATAGCTGGTATAACCCTATAGTCTGTTCTGACTAGGACAAGGCTTACTGACTAATAGCTGGTATAACCCTATAGTCTGTTCTGACTAGGACAAGGCTTACTGACTAATAGCTGGTATAACCCTATAGTCTGTTCTGGCTAGGACAAGGCTTACTGACTGTTCTGGCTAGGACAAGGCTTACTGACTATAGCTGGTATAACCCTATAGTCTGTTCTGGCTAGGACAAGGCTTACTGACTAATAGCTGGTATAACCCTATAGTCTGTTCTGACTAGGACAAGGCTTACTGACTAATAGCTGGTATAACCCTGTAGTCTGTTCTGGCTAGGACAAGGCTTACTGACTAATAGCTGGTATAACCCTATAGTCTGTTCTGGCTAGGACAAGGCTTACTGACTAATAGCTGGTATAACTTAGTTACTTTGTTTAACCACAGTCTCCTCCTCCTCTTCCTCCTCTTCCTCTCAGGTATCTGGATGGGAACCAGTTCAGCATGGTGCCCAGGGAACTGTCCACCTTCAAACACCTGCAGCTGGTGTGAGTTAACCATTACTGTCTGTTAGTGTGTCTGTTGTGATTTAACCATTACTGTCTGTTAGTGTGTCTGTTGTGATTCAACCATTACTGTCTGTTAGTGTGTCTGTTAGTGTGTCTGTTAGTGTGTCTGTTAGTGTGTCTGTTGTGAGTTAACCTTTACTCTCTGTTAGTGTGTCTGTTGTGAGTTAACCATTACTGTCTGTTAGTGTGTCTGTTAGTGTCTCTGTTAGTGTGTCTGTTAGTGTGTCTGTTGTGAGTTAACCTTTACTGTCTGTTAGTGTCTCTGTTAGTGTGTCTGTTAGTGTGTCTGTTGTGAGTTAACCTTTACTGTCTGTTAGTGTGTCTGTTGTGAGTTAACCTTTACTGTCTGTTAGTGTGTCTGTTGTGATTTAACCTTTACTGTCTGTTAGTGTGTCTGTTGTGATTTAACCTTTACTGTCTGTTAGTGTGTCTGTTGTGATTTAACCTTTACTGTCTGTTAGTGTGTCTGTTGTGAGTTAACCATTACTGTCTGTTAGTGTGTCTGTTGTGATTTAACCATTACTGTCTGTTAGTGTGTCTGTTGTGAGTGTCTGGTGTGAGTTAACCATTACTGTCTGTTAGTGTGTCTGTTGTGATTGAACCATTACTGTCTGTTAGTGTGTCTGGTGTGAGTTAAACATTACTGTCTGCTAGTGTGTCTGTTGTGAGTGTCTGGTGTGAGTTAACCATTACTGTCTGTTACTGTGTCTGTTACTGCATGGTCAGTGGTGTTCCTGGGCTTAGGTCCCCATGACTGTGTTACTGATCCTCTCACTGATACCGTACTGTACAAAGGTGTACTGTGCCCTAGAGGTCACCAACCATGGTCCTGGTCCCTACAGAGTGTTTTATTCATTATATTACACCTTTATTTCACCAGGTAGCTAGTTGAGAACAAGTTCTCATTTACAACTGTGACCTGGCCAAGATAAAGCAAAGCAGTGCGACACAAACAACAACACAGAGTTACACATGGAATAAACCAACATACAGTCAATAATACAGTAGAAAAAGTCTATATACAGTATGTGCAAATGAGGTAGGATAAGGTAATAAATAGACCATGGTGGCAAAATAGTATCCATATAGCAATTAAACACTGGAGTGATAGATGTGCAGAGATGAATGTGCATGTAGAGATATTGAAGTGCAAAGGAGCAAGATGAATAAATAAATACAGTGTGGGGATGAGGTAGTTGGATGGGCTATTTACAGATGGGCTGTGTACAGGTGCAGTGATCTGTGAGCTGCTCTGACAGCTGGTGCTTAAAGCTAGTGAGGGAGATGTGAGTCTCCAGCTTCAGTGATTTTTGCAGTTCATTCCAATCATTGACAGCAGAGAACTGGAAGGAAAGGTGGCCAAAGAAAGAATTGGCTTTGGGGGTGACCAGTGAGATATACCTGCTGGAGCGAGTGCTACGGGTGGGTGCTGCTATGGTGACCAGTGAGCTGATATACGGCAGGGCTTTACCTAGCAGAGACTTGTAGATGACCTGCAGCCAGTGGGTTTGGCAACGAGTATGAAGCGAGGGCCAGCCAACGAGAACATACAGGTCGCAGTGCTGGGTAGTATATGGGGCTTTGGTGACAAAACGGATGGCACTGTGATAGACTGCATCCAATTTGTTGAGTAGAGTGTTGGAGGCTATTTTGTAAATGACATCGTCGAGGATCGGTAGGATGGTCAGTTTTACGAGGGTATGTTTGGCAGCATGAGTGAAGGATGTTGCGAAATAGGAAGCCGATTCTAGATTTAATTTTGGATTGGAGATGTTAGATGTGAGTCTGGAAGGAGAGTTTACAGTCTAACCAGACACCCAGGTATTTGTAGTTGTCCAGGTTTACAGTCTAACCAGACACCCAGGTATTTGTAGTTGTCCAGGTTTACAGTCTAACCAGACACCCAGGCATTTGTAGTTGTCCAGGTTTACAGTCTAACCAGACACCCAGATATATGTAGTTGTCCAGGTTTACAGTCTAACCAGACACCCAGGTATTTGTAGTTGTCCAGGTTTACAGTCTAACCAGACACCCAGATATTTGAAGTTGTCCAGGTTTACAGTCTAACCAGACACCCAGGTATTTGTAGTTGTCCAGGTTTACAGTGTAACCAGACACCCAGGTATTTGTAGTTATCCAGGTTTACAGTCTAACCAGACACCCAGGTATTTGTAGTTGTCCAGGTTTACAGTGTAACCAGACACCCAGGTATTTGTAGTTGTCCAGGTTTACAGGTTTCTGTTAAAACCTAGCACAACAGACCTTCATTAGCTTAATCGGTTGTTTTAGACCTGTGCTGGAACAAAAACATGTGCACAATGCAGTTCTCTAGGACCAGAACAGTTCTAGTGGTTTCTCTACAGTCCAATGTGTAACCATGACCACCAGGTGGCGATATGGAGCCTGCTCTGCACTTGACTCCACTCCAGTCAACAACAGCATTATCCAATCCACAATACACCAGCTCATAGCTACCTCTGATAGACTAGAGTGGGTTAATGGTTATTCACTTAACACTCCATTTGACACAAAAGCCTTTATTCTGTCGAGATGGGATATGAAGTGTATCGGAGGAGGGTTGCTGCTGAGTGTCTGATGATGGGTAATAAACTGCATTAACAGGATGGATACATCTCAGATGGCACCCCATTCCTATGTAGTGCACTACTTTTGACAATTGCCCAGGCTCTGGTCAAAAGTAGTGCCCTATAAAGGGAATAGGGTGCCATTTAACTGGGACACAGACTACAGTGCATTCGGACCCCTTGACTTTTTCCACATTTTGTTATGTTACAGCCTTATTTTAAAATTAATTAAATCGTTTTCCCCCTCATCAATCTAGACACAATACCCCAAAATGACAAGGCAAAAAACGGAAATATCAAATTTACATAAGTATTCAGACCCTTTACTCAGTACTTTGTTGAAACACCTTTGGCAGCGATTACAGCCTCCAGTATTTTGGGGTATGTATTTGGGGAGTTTCTCCCATTCCTCTCTACAGATCCTCTTAAGCGCTGTGAGGTTGGATGGGGAGCGTTGCTGCACAGTAATTTTCAGGTCTCTCCAGAGTCTCCCAGTCCCTGCCGCTGAAAAACATCCCCACAGCATGATGCTGCCACCACCATGCTTCACCGTAGGGATGGTGCCAGGTTTCCTCCAGACGTGATGCTTGGCATTCAGGCCAAATAGTTCAATCGTGGTTTCATCAGACCAGAAAATCTTGTTTCTCATTGTCTGAGAGTCTTTAGGTGCCTTTGGAAAACTCCAAGCTGACTTTCATGTGACTTTTACTGAGGAGTGGCTTCTGTCTGGCCACTCTACCACAATGGCCTGTTTGGTAGAGTGCTGCAGAGATGGTTGTCCTTCTGGAAGGTTCTCCCATCTCCACAGAGGAGCTCTCTCAGAGTGACCATCGGGTTCTTGGTCACCTCCCTGACCAAGGCCCTTCTCCCCCGATTGCTCAGTTTGGCCTGGCGGCCAGCTCTAAGGAAGAGTCTTGGTGGTTCCAAACGTCTTCCATTTAAGAATGATGCAGGCCACTGTGTTCTTGGGGACCTTCAATGCTGCAGACATTTTTTGGTTCCCTCCCCCAGATCTGTGCCGTGAAACAATCCTGTCTCAGAGTTCTACGGACAATTCTTTCAACCTCATGGCTTTTTTGGTTTTTGCTCTGACATGCACTGTCAACTGTGGGACCTTATATAGACAGGTGTGTGCCTTTCCAAATTATGTCCAATCAATTGAATTTACCACAGGTGGGACTCCAATCAAGCTATAGAAACATCTCAAGGATGATCAATGAAAACAGGATGCAGCTGAGCTCAATTTGGAATCTCATAGCAAACGGTCTGAATACTTATGTAAATACGTTTAAAAATATATAAAATAAAATAATTTGAAAATAAATCTAAAAACTATTTTCATTTTGTCATCACAGGGTATTGTGTGTAGATTGCTGAGGAAAAATATATATTTAATCAATTTTAGAATATGTCTTTATAACGTAACAAAATGTGGAAAAAGTGAAAGGGTCTGAATACGTTCTGAATGGCACTATGTGGATCTAACTGGATAACTGTAGATAACTAAAGTGTTGGTTGTTTTTAACATAAAGTCATTATGTTTAAGTAGTGGTTGTGTTTAACCCTTGCTGTTCCAGATCTGGAGTAACAACAGAATCAGCTCCTGTCTGACTCCTCCTTCTCCAATATGAGCCAACTCTCACCACCCTGTGAGTCTCTCTCACGCACGCACGCACGCACGCACGCACGCACGCACGCACGCGCACGCACACACACACACAAACACACACACACACACACACACACACACACACACACACACACACACACACACACACACACACACACACACACACACACACACACACACACACACACACACACACACACACACACACACACACACAGGGAAAACAAACACACACAATACTAATCAGAAGACAATTATCTGAAGAACAAAAAAGGTTGAACAACAATATATGTATTCTCTTGAAAATACTTCTCCTCATGTTCATCAT
>NW_024606360.1:0-8050 GCF_018296145.1 Oncorhynchus tshawytscha | reverse complement strand
ACTAGTACCCCAGGTCATCTTAGGTTTCATTACATACAGCCGAGAAGAACTACTGAATATAAGATCAGCGTCAAATCACCATCAGTACGACCAAGAATATGTTTTTCGCGATGCGGATCCTGTGTTCTGCCTTACAACCAGTGAAACGGAGTGGATCACATGCAGCGACCAAAATAAAAAACGACTCAGAAAAAGAGGGAAACGAAGCGGTCTTCTGGTCAGACTCAGGAGACGGGCACATCGTGCACCACTCCCTAGCATTCTTCTTGCCAATGTCCAGTCTCTTGACAACAAGGTTGATGAAATCCGAGCAAGGGTAGCATTCCAGAGGGACATCAGAGACTGTAACGTTCTCTGCTTCACGGAAACATGGCGGTGCAGCCAGCGGGTTTCTCCACGCATCGCGCCGACAGAAACAAACATCTTTCTGGTAAGAAGACGGGCGGGGGCGTATGCCTTATGGCCAACGTGACATGGTGTGATGAAAGAAACATACAGGAACTCAAATCCTTCTGTTCACCTGATTTAGAATTCCTCACAATCAAATGTAGACCGCATTATCTACCAAGAGAATTCTCTTCGATTATAATCACAGCCGTATATATCCCCCCAAGCAGACACATCGATGGCTCTGAACGAACTTTATTTAACTCTCTGCAAACTGGAAACGATTTATCCGGGAGGCTGCATTCATTGTAGCTGGGGATTTTAACAAGGCTAATCTGAAAACAAGACTCCCTAAATTTTATCAGCATATCGATTGCGCAACCAGGGGTGGAAAGACCCTGGATCATTGTTACTCTAACTTCCGCGACGCATATAAGGCCCTGCCCCGCCCCCTTTCGGAAAAGCTGACCACGACTCCATTTTGTTGATCCCTGCCTACAGACAGAAACTAAAACAAGAAGCTCCCACGCTGAGGTCTGTCCAACGCTGGTCCGACCAAGCTGACTCCACACTCCAAGACTGCTTCCATCACGTGGACTGGGAGATGTTTCGTATTGCGTCAGACAACAACATTGACGAATACGCTGATACGGTGTGCGAGTTCATTAGAACGTGCGTTGAAGATGTCGTTCCCATAGCAACGATTAAAACATTCCCTAACCAGAAACCGTGGATTGATGGCAGCATTCGTGTGAAACTGAAGGCACGAACCACTGCTTTTAATCAGGGCAAGGTGTCTGGTAACATGACTGAATACAAACAGTGCAGCTATTCCCTCCGCAAGGCTATCAAACAAGCTAAGCGCCAGTACAGAGACAAAGTAGAATCTCAATTCAACGGCTCAGACACAAGAGGCATGTGGCAGGGTCTACAGTCAATCACGGACTACAGGAATAAACCCAGCCCAGTCACGGACCAGGATGTCTTGCTCCCAGGCAGACTAAATAACTTTTTTTGCCCGCTTTGAGGACAATACAGTGCCACTGACACGGCCTGCAACGGAAACATGCGGTCTCTCCTTCACTGCAGCCGAAGTGAGTAAGACATTTAAACGTGTTAACCCTCGCAAGGCTGCAGGCCCAGACGGCATCCCCAGCCGCGCCCTCAGAGCATGCGCAGACCAGCTGGCCGGTGTGTTTACGGACATATTCAATCAATCCCTATACCAGTCTGCTGTTCCCACATGCTTCAAGAGGGCCACCATTGTTCCTGTTCCCAAGAAAGCTAAGGTAACTGAGCTAAACGACTACCGCCCCGTAGCACTCACATCCGTCATCATGAAGTGCATTGAGAGACTAGTCAAGGACCATATCACCTCCACCCTACCTGACACCCTTGACCCACTCCAATTTGCTTACCGCCCAAATAGGTCCACAGACGATGCAATCTCAACCACACTGCACACTGCCCTAACCCATCTGGACAAGAGGAATACCTATGTGAGAATGCTGTTCATCGACTACAGCTCGGCATTCAACACCATAGTACCCTCCAAGCTCGTCATCAAGCTCGAGACCCTGGGTCTCGACCCCGCCCTGTGCAACTGGGTACTGGACTTCCTGACGGGCCGCCCCCAGGTGGTGAGGGTAGGCAACAACATCTCCTCCCGCTGATCCTCAACACTGGGGCCCCACAAGGGTGCGTTCTGAGCCCTCTCCTGTACTCCCTGTTCACCCACGACTGCGTGGCCATGCACGCCTCCAACTCAATCATCAAGTTCGCGGACGACACAACAGTGGTAGGCTTGATTACCAACAACGACGAGACGGCCTACAGGGAGGAGGTGAGGGCCCTCGGAGTGTGGTGTCAGGAAAATAACCTCACACTCAACGTCAACAAAACTAAGGAGATGATTGTGGACTTCAGGAAACAGCAGAGGGAACACCCCCCCATCCACATCGATGGAACAGTAGTGGAGAGGGTAGCAAGTTTTAAGTTCCTCGGCATACACATCACAGACAAACTGAATTGGTCCACTCACACAGACAGCATCGTGATGAAGGCGCAGCAGCGCCTCTTCAACCTCAGGAGGCTGAAGAAATTCGGCTTGTCACCAAAAGCACTCACAAACTTCTACAGATGCACAATCGAGAGCATCCTGGCGGGCTGTATCACCGCCTGGTATGGCAACTGCACCGCCCTCAACCGTAAGGCTCTCCAGAGGGTAGTGAGGTCTGCACAACGCATCACCGGGGGCAAACTACCTGCCCTCCAGGACACCTACACCACCCGATGCTACAGGAAGGCCATAAAGATCATCAAGGACATCAACCACCCGAGCCACTGCCTGTTCACCCCGCTGTCATCCAGAAGGCGAGGTCAGTACAGGTGCATCAAAGCTGGGACCGAGAGACTGAAAAACAGCTTCTATCTCAAGGCCATCAGACTGTTAAACAGCCACCACTAACATTGAGTGGCTACTGCCAACACACTGTCAATGACACTGACTCTACTCCAGCCACTTTAATCATGGGAATTGATGGGAAATGATGTAAATATATCACTAGCCACTTTAAACAATGCTACCTTATATAATGTTACTTACCCTACATTATTCATCTCATATGCATACGTTGATACTGTACTCTATATCATCGACTGCATCCTTATGTAATACATGTATCACTAGCCACTTTAACTATGCCACTTGGTTTACATACTTATCTCATATGTATATACTGTACTCGATATCATCTACTGTATCTTGCCTATGCTGCTCTGTACCATCACTCATTCATATATCCTTATGTACATATTCTTTATCCCCTTACATTGTGTATAAGACAGTAGTTTTTTTGGAATTGTTAGTTAGATTACTTGTTCGTTATTACTGCATTGTCGGAACTAGAAGCACAAGCATTTCGCTACACTCGCATTAACATCTGCTAACCATGTGTATGTGACAAATAAAATTTGATTTGATCTGATTTGATTTGAACCCCTATTTCCAGCCTGTTCAAACTGTCCTTCGTATCATCTGAGATCCCCAAGGATTGAAAGCTGCCGCGGTCATCCCCCTTCAAAGGGGAGACACCCTGGACCCAAACTGTTACAGACCTATATCCATCCTGCCCTGCCTATCTAAGGTCTTCGAAAGCCAAGTCAACAAACAGATCACTGACCATCTCGAATCCCACCGTACCTTCTCAGCTGTGCAATCCGGTTTCCAAGCCGGTCACGGGTGCACATCAGCCACGCTCAAGGTACTAAACGATATCATAACCGCCATCGATAAAAGACAGTACTGTGCAGCCGTCTTCATCAACCTGGCCAAGGCTTTCGACTCTGTCAATCACCATATTCTTATCGGCAGACTCAGTAGCCTCAGTTTTTCTAATGACTGCCTTGCCTGGTTCACCAACTACTTTGCAGACAGAGTTCAGTGTGTCAAATCGGAGAGCATGTTGTCCGGTCCTCTGGCAGTCTCTATGGGGGTAGCACAGGGTTAAATTCTTGGGCCGACTCTTTTGTCTGTATATATCAATGATGTTGCTCTTGCTCTCCCTGATCCACCTCTACGCAGACGACACCATTCTGTATACTTCTGGCCCATCCTTGGACAATCTGCTATCTAACCTCCAAATGAGCTTCAATGCCATACAACACTCCTTCCGTGGCCTCCAACTGCTCTTAAACGCTAGTAAAACCAAATGCATGCTTTTCAACCGTTCGCTGCCTGCACCCGCACGCCCGACTAGCATCAGCACCCTGGATGGTTCCGACCTAGAATATGTGGACATCTATAAGTACCTAGGTGTCTGGCTAGACTGCAAACTCTCCTTCCAGACTCATATCAAACATCTCCAATCGAAAATCAACTCTAGAGTCGGCTTTCTATTTCGCAACAAAGACTCCTTCACCCACGCCGCCAAACTTACCCTAGTAAAACTGACTATCCTACCAATCCTCGACTTCGGCGATGTCATCTACAAAATAGCTTCCAATCCTCTACTCAGCAAACTGGATGCAGTTTATCACAGTGCCATCCGTTTTGTTACTAAAGCACCTTATACCACCCACCACTGCGACCTGTATGCTCTAGTCGGCTGGCCCTCGCTACATGTTCGTCGCCAGACCCACTGGCTCCAGGTCATCTACAAGTCTATGCTAGGTAAAGCTCTGCCTTATCTCAGTTCACTGGTCACGATGGCAACACCCACCCGTAGCACACGCTCCAGCAGGTGTATCTCACTGATCATCCCTAAAGCCAAAACCTCATTTGGCCGCCTTTCCTTCCAGTTCTCTGCTGCCTGCGACTGGAACGAATTGCAAACATTTCTGAAGTTGGAGACTTTTATCTCCTCACCAACTTTAAACATCTGCTATCTGAGCAGCTAACTGATCGCTGCAGCTGTACATAGTCCATCGGTATATAGCCCACCCAATCTATCTACCTCATCTCATAGCCTACCTGGTTAAATAAAGGTGAAATAAAATAATAAAAACAGGATGCATGTTTTGGAATATTTGTATTTTGCACAAGCTTCCTTCTTTTCACTATCAATGAGGTTAATTTTGTGGAGTAACTACAATACTGTTGATCAATCCTCAGTTCTCTCCTATCACAGCCATTAAACTCTGTAACTGTTTTAAAGTCACCATTGGCCTCATGGGGAAATCCCTGAGCAGTGTCCTTCCTCTCTGGCAACTGAGTTAGGAAGGACGCTTACATCTTTGTAGTGAATGTGTGTATTGATACACCATCCAGAGTGTAATTAATAACTACACCATGCTCAAAGGGATATTTAATGTCATCTTTTTTTATACCAATAGGTGCCCTCCTTTGTGAGTCATCAGAAACCCTCCCTGGTCTTTGTGGTTGAATCTGTGTTTGAAATTCACTGCTCGACTGAGGGACCTTACAGAGAATATGTGTGGGGTACAGAGATGAGGTAATCATTCAAAAATCATCTTAGACACTAATATTGCACACAGAGTCCATGCAACTTATGTAACTAGTGTAACGGTTTTGAGGAGGAGTAGGAAAGATCGGACCAGTGCGCAGCGTGGTAAGTGTCCATATTTTAATGAAATGTAACGAACACTGAATACAAAAGAAAAATAAATGAAAACCGAAACAGTGCTGTATGGTAAAACACAGACACAGAAAACAACTACCCACAACCCATAGTGGGAAAACAGGCTGCCTAAGTATGGTTCTCAATCAGAGACAACGATAAACAGCTGCCTCTGATTGGGAACCATACCAGGCCAAACACAGAAATACAAAAACATAGAACACTTAGAATGCCCACCCCAACTCACGCCTGACCATGGCTCCCATAGGGAGGGTCTGGGTGGGCACCTGTCCGCGGTGGCGACTCTGGCGCGGACGTGGACCCCACCATAGTCTTGGCCCACTTAAGTGGTGCCTTTGGAGCGGCGACCCTCGCCGCCGACCTCAGATGGGGACCCTTGCAGCGGGCCCCGAATAGACGGGCAACTCCGGCAGCGCCAGAGTAAAGGGCGACTCTGGCAGCACCGGACAGATGGGAGAACCTGGAGGGAGGAGATGGAGAGACAGCCTGGTGCATGGGGCTGCCACAGGACCCACCAGGCTGGGGAGAGCTACAGGAGGTATGGTGCGTGGAGGAGGCACCGGATGGACCGGGCTGAGGGGGAGCACTGGAGCTCTGGTGCGCAGCCTTAGCCCCACTTCTCCAGGCTGGATGACGACTTTAGCCTGGACCCTCCAGAGTGCAGGCACAGGTTGAACCGGGCTGTGGGTGAGCACTGGAGATCTGGTGCATACCACTCGCACCTCTCCCTTAGGCTCAATACCCCACATTCGCCCGGCACGGGCGGAGCGCAAGCATAGGACGCACTGCACCCTCCCAGCGCCCGGAGACACAGCACGCAGAGCCGGCGCAGGATACCCTGGGCCGAAACGGCGTACCGGAGACCAAACATGCTGGGCCGACACAATATGCCCTGGCTGGATGCCCACTCTCGCATTGCGGGGGCTGGCCTATAGCGCACCGGGCTTTGAGCATGTACTGGAAACACTGTGCGCTTGACCGCATAACATGATGCCTGACCAGTACCAGCTTCTTCCGGTAAGCACGGGGAGTTGGCTCAGGTCTATCGCCTGACTCCGCCAATCTCCCAGTGTGTCCCCCAATGTTTTTTTTGAGGGTGGGGGGCTGCCTCTCGTGCCTGTTGCGCTGCCTTACCTCATATCGCCACCGCTCAGCTCTCTCTGCCTCCAGTTCTTCCTTGGGGCGGTGATATTCCCCAGCCTATGCCCAGGGTCCCTTGCCTTCCAGTATCTCCTCCCAAGTCCAGGAGTCCAGAACCCTCTGCTCCAGGTTACCACGCTGCTTGGTCCTTTTTTGGGTGGGTAGTTCTGTAACTGTTTTACTCCTCTTCTGTGGAGGAGTAGGAAAGATCGGACCAATATGCAGCGAGGTAAGTGTTCGTCATTTTAATCAGTAGCACTGAACACTAAAAATACAAAGTAACAAAAGAACAACCGAAACAGTTCCATCTGGTAAACTACATACAAAGACAGAAAACAACTACCCACAACCCATAGTGGGAAAACAGGCTGCCTAAGTATGGTTCTCAATCAGAGACAACGATAAACAGCTGCCTCTGATTGGGAACCATACCAGGCCAAACACAGAAATACAAAAACATAGAACAACACATAGAATGCCCCCCAACTCACGCCCTGACCAAACTAAAACAGAGACATAAAAGAGGAACTAAGGTCAGGACATGACAAGTAGATAATATTTAGGCTTATCATAACTAAGGGGTTGAATACTTATTAACTAAAGACATTTCAGATTTAAATGTTTTATTAATTTGTAAAAAGTTTGAAAAACATAATTCCACTTTGACATTTTGGGGCATTGTAGGTAGGCCAGTGACAAAATTCCAAGACGAATGCCTCTGCCTCTCACCCATGACGAATGTGATCTGCCATACTCTCCAGCCAGGTTCAATTCCAGCTATGTCATTACAGTAATATTAAAACAGACAAACCAGATCAGAGGCTGTGAGGTTTAGAACTTAATAGATGCGTCTGGTTTTAATGTGACAAAAGACTGAACTGAATGACAAGAGGGTGACCCGTATTCTGACAAGGGCAGGCTACAGAATTCTGGGGCTTGAACGTGACATTCCCAGAGGTGTGTGTGGTGTGTCTGTCTGTCTGTTTGTCTGTTTGTCTGTTTGTCTGTCTGTCTGTCTGTCTGTCTGTCTGTCTGTCTGTCTGTCTGTCTGTCTGTCTGTCTGTCTGTCTGTCTGTCTGTCTGTCTGTCTGTCTGTCTGTCTGTCTGTCTGTCTGTCTGTCTGTCTGTCTGTCTGTCTGTCTGTCTGTCATTGTGCGCGCGTGTGTGTGTCCGCATGCGTGTCTGTGCAATATTGTATCCAGATTTGCATGTTGTTCCCACTGTGAATGAAGAGCCGGGTTGTGGTAGAAATATTCAGCTGTCTGTTTGGGTATTTACATCACTAACCCAGTCAGGGTCTTTCTTTCTCTGTCACTGATGGAAAATGTACATTTCCGCATGTGGAGACCGCATGTGGACATCACCAGCTGTGCTGTCAGCGCACCAAACACATTATTAAAGAATCACACAAGCAGGAACACACA
>NW_024606359.1:0-8042 GCF_018296145.1 Oncorhynchus tshawytscha | reverse complement strand
CCAGCTCCCTCGCCTAGCCCCAGCTCCCTCGCCCCCCAGCTCCCCTAGCCCCAACTCCCTCGCCTAGCCCCAACTCCCTCGCCTAGCCCCAGCCCCAACTCCCTCCCCAACTCCCTAGCCCCAACTCCCCCAACTCGCCTAGCCCCAACTCCTCGCCTAGCCCCAGCTCCCTCACCTAGCCCCAACTCCCCTCAACTCCTCGCCTAGCCCCAGCTCCCTCGCCCCCCAACTCCCTCGCCTCAGCCCCAACTCCTCGCCTAGCCCCAACTCCTCACCTAGCCCCAACTCCCTAGCCCCAACTCCTAGCCCCAACTCCCTCACCTAGCCCCAACTCCCGCCTCCCCAACTCCCTCGCCTAGCCCCAACTCCCTCACCTAGCCCCAACTCCCCTCACCTAGCCCCAACTCCTCACCTAGCCCCAACTCCTCGCCCCAGCCCCAACTCCCCCACCTAGCCTCCACCTAGCCCCAGCTCCCGCATCCTTCGCCTTTCCCCCGCCTAGCCCCAACTCCTCACCTAGCCCCAACTCTCAGCCCCAACTCCTTAGCCTGGCCTACAACTCCTCAGCAGCATCATCTCCCCAACTCCCTCGCTAGCCCCACTCTGCCTCCCCAACTCCGCAGCAGCATCGCCTCTGTCACCTAGCCCCACTCCCGCAGTTCTGTTTTTGAGAGACTGAGACGTACTCTGTCAGCAGCATGCATCTCAACATGTGTGTTTATGTACTCTGTCAGCAGCATGCATCTCAACATGTATATGTACTGTCTGGTCTACGTACTCTGTCAGCAGCATGCATCTCAACATGTATATGTACTGTCTGGTCTACGTACTCTGTCAGCAGCATGTACTTCCTGAGACAGTCCAGGAAGACTTCACTACCTCCCTGGTGAAAGTGTAGGGCAGGCAGCTCAACCCCCATGTTGTGGTCTCTGAGGGTGAACACCAGGTAGGACCAGCCCTCCTCCTTCACCCTGACCGAGGCCAGGTCACTGAGACGGAAGAACAGCCGGGAACCCTTACTCTTCTCTGGGATGGGAGCGGGTTGAGGAGGAGCACCTGGAGAGAGAGGGAGAGGGGTTTAGAGACAGGATATACACAGAAACACACAATGAGGTGAGGGAGGTGGAGAGGGGGGGGTTAGATAAACAACACTACACATGTACTCACACAATGAGGTGGGGGTGAGAGAGAGATGGAGGAGAGATGGAGGTGGGGGTGAGAGAGGGGGAGGGGGGTTAGATACACAACACATGTACTCACACAATGAGGTGGGGGGTGAGAGAGGGGGAGGATGGAGAGAGAGGGGGGTTAGATACACAACACATGGAGAGGTGGGGGTGAGAGAGAGGGGGAGAGATGGAGAGAGGGGGGGTTAGATACACAACACATGTACTCACACAATGAGGTGGGGGTGAGAGAGGGGGGTGGAGAGAGAGGGGGTTAGATACAGAGAGGGGGGGTGAGAGAGATGGAGAGATGGAGAGAGGGGGGTTAGATACACAACACATGTACTCACACAATGAGGTGGGGGTGAGAGAGAGGGGGAGAGATGGAGAGAGGGGGTTAGATGGAGACACATGTAGAGAGGGGGGTTTAGATACACAGAGACTGGAGACATTTACTCACATACACATGTTAGAGTATGTGGGTGTATTCTCGCTAGGGGGGGGGTTTTCTCTGAGGTGGGGGTGAGAGAGACAAGGAGAGAGAGAGAGGGGGGTTAGCACAACACATGTACTCACACTTCATCTATAGTTGTATAGATCCATGTGTAATGCTTTTTAATTTGACTCGCTTGACATTTAAATGTCTGCAGAGCAGGAAGTAGCAGGAGGCCTGATTAATCCCCAAGGGCCTGCTGGAGAAGATTGATCGTACTGTGGGAAAAGTGAAGCAATTAGTCTCCTCTCCTCCAACCAACTTAATCATGGTCGCTCTGCTAAAGCAGCTTCTGGACGTAAAGAGGGGAGGTGTTTTGGAATTCCAGCCAGAGAGGAGGGAGAGAAATATACTGTATATATGAGAGAGACCGCTGCACGCTTAACAAGGTTAAGTCTTGCCAGGAAGAACCACAGAACGGCAAGGCCAAGAACAACAATTATGTTGCATCGTGGTTCCAGTGCTAGACATTGTGGTTCCAGTGCTAGACATTGTGGTTCCAGTGCTAGACATTGTGGTTCCAGTGCTAGACATTGTGGTTCCAGTGCTAGACATTGTGGTTCCAGTGCTAGACATTGTGGTTCCAGTGCTAGACATTGTGGTTCCAGTGCTAGACATTGTGGTTCCAGTACTAGACATTGTGGTTCCAGTACTAGACATTGTGGTTCCAGTGCTAGACATTGTGGTTCCAGTGCTAGACATTGTGGTTCCAGTGCTAGACATTGTGGTTCCAGTGCTAGACATTGTGGTTCCAGTACTAGACTTTGACAGTTCAAAGAAACCGGACATATCTCATTGCAGTAGGCTCCAGGTAATGACAATATATCAGCTGGACAGGTAAGGAATAGTGACATTTGTCTCTCCATAGAGGAAGCATGATGACGCTACAACATTGATATGTTCTCCATGACTTTCCCTGACTAAAGAAAAAGGTCAAATCAATGGCCATTCTACTGTGGCCTACCTGGGCCCACTCTGTTCTGCTGTGTTCTAGGTTGTTCTGCTGTGTTCTAGGTTGTTCTGCTGTGTTCTAGGGTGTTCTGCTGTGTTCTAGGGTGTTCTGCTGTGTTCTAGGGTGTTCTGCTGTGTTCTAGGGTGTTCTGCTGTGTTCTAGGGTGTTCTGCTGTGTTCTAGGGTGATCTGCTGTGTTCTAGGGTGTTCTGCTGTGTTCTAGGGTGTTCTGCTGTGTTCTAGGGTGTTCTGCTGTGTTCTCTTCCACTCACCTTCATGGTTGCTGGATTTCTTCCTGAACTGAACAGTGTGAACCATGTCCCATTCTGTCTCACAGCTCAGCTGGTGCTCCACCTGCCTGGTAGGCTTGTCTCCTGGGTCTTGGCTCGGACCCTGATGCCGCTGGCCCCATTCAAACACAGAGCTAGACTCCTGGGAGAGAGAATACAGGTATACTCAGACACCTACCCATATACTGTACTATCTACATACAGTACACACACACACCCTACCCATATACTGTACTATCTACATACAGTACACACACACACCTACCCATATACTGTACTATCTACATACAGTACACACACACACCTACCCATATACTGTACTATCTACATACAGTACACACACACACCTACCCATATACTGTACTATCTACATACAGTACACACACACACCTACCCATATACTGTACTATCTACATACAGTACACACACACCTACCCATATACTGTACTGTCTATATACAGTACACACACACTCTATACTGTACTGTCTATACAGTACACACACACCTGTACTACTGTACTACACTCTACATCTACAGTACACACACACCTACCCATATACTGTACTGTCTACTACACACACCTACCCATATACTGTACTATCTACATACAGTACACACACACCTACCCATATACTGTACTATCTACATACAGTACACACACCTACCCATATACTGTACTATCTACATACAGTACACACACACCTACCCATATACTGTACTGTCTATATACAGTACACACACCTACCCATATACTGTACTGTCTACATACAGTACACACACCTACCCATATACTGTACTATCTACATACAGTACACACACCTACCCATATACTGTACTATCTATATACAGTACACACACCTACCCATATACTGTACTATCTATATACACACACACACCTACCCATATACTGTACTATCTACATACAGTACACACACCTACCCATATACTGTACTATCTACATACAGTACACACACACCTACCCATATACTGTACTGTCTATATACAGTACACACACCTACCCATATACTGTACTGTCTATATACAGTACACACACCTACCCATATACTGTACTGTCTATATACAGTACACACACCTACCCATATACTGTACTATCTACAGTACTGTTCAAAAGTTTGGGGTCATGTAGAAATGTCCTTGTTTTCCATGAAAATATACCTGAAATGAGCTGCAAAATGAATAGGAAATATAGTCAAGACGTTGACAAGGTTATAAATAATGATTTTTAATTTAAATAATAATTGTGTCCTTCAAACTCTGCTTTTGTCAAAGAATCCTCCATTTGCAGCAATTACAGCCTTGCCGACCTTTGGCATTCTAGTTGTCAATTTGTTGAGGTAATCTGAAGAGATTCCACCCCATGCTTCCTGAAGCACCTCTCACAAGTTGGATTGGCTTGATGGGCACTTCTTAAGTACCATACGGTCAAGCTGCTCCCACAACAGTTCAATAGGGTTGAGATCCGGTGACTGTGCTGGCCACTCCATTATAGACAGAATACCAGCTGACTGCTTCCTCCCTAAATAGTTCTTGCATAGTTTGGAGCTGTGCTTTGGGTGATTGTCCTGTTGTAGGAGGAAATTGGCTCCAATTAAACGCCATCCACAGGGTGGACATGGCATTGCTAAATGGAGTGATAGCCTTCCTTCTTCAAGATCCCTTTTGCCCTGTACAAATCTCCCACTTTACCACCACCAACGCACCCCCAGACCATCACATTGCCTCCACTATGTTTGATAGATGGCGTCATCACTCCTCTAGCATCTTTTCTGGGTCTCATGAATGTTCTTCTTTGTGATCCAAACACCTCAAACTCAGATTTGTCTGTCCATAACACTCTTTTTCCAAATCTTCCTCTGTCCATAACACTCTTTTTCCAAATCTTCCTCTGTCCATAACACTCTTTTTCCAAATCTTCCTCTGTCCATAACACTCTTTTTCCAAATCTTCCTCTGTCCAGTGTCTGTGTTCTTTGCCCATCTCAATCTTTTATTTTTCTTCCTCTGTCCATAACACTCTTTTTCCAAATCTTCCTCTGCCATTCTTTTTCCAAATCTTCCTCTGATATGGATCTTCCTCTTTAACACTCTTTTTCAAATCTTCTCTGCCTAGAAAATCTTCCTCTGCCAGCATCCCGGAGTCGCCTCTTCACTGTTGACGTTGAGACTGGACAGAGGAACTCTGCCTAGAAGGCCAGCATCCCGGAGTCGCCTCTTCACTGTTGACGTTGAGACTGGACAGAGGAACTCTGCCTAGAAGGCCAGCATCCCGGAGTCGCCTCTTCACTGTTGACGTTGAGACGGGTGTTTTGCGGATACTATTTAATGAAGCTGCCAGTTGAGGACATGTGAGGCTTCTGTTTCTCAAACTAGACACAAATGTACTTGCCTTTTAGCTCAGTTGTGCACCGGGGCCTTCTACTTCTCTTTTGGTTAGAACCAGTTTGCACTGTTCTGTGAAAAGGGGTTTCTAATGATCAATTAGCCTTTTAAAAGTATAAACTTGGATTAGCTACATAACGTGCCATTGGAACACAGGAGTGATGGTTGCTGATAATGCTCCTCTGTATGCCTATGTAGATATTCCATTTAAAAAAATCTGCTGTTTTTCAGAAATGTCTAAGTGACCCCAAAATGTTGTACTATCTATATACAGTACATAGTTCTGGGTGGCTGGGTAGGTGGCTGGCTGGGTAGGTGGCTGGCTGGGTAGGTGGCTGGTACAAATAAATACAGCAAAGGCTGGAAATACTATGAGAAGCTATTCAAATTAAACCGGTTTTGACAGAGAAAGAGAATAAGGGATTTTTTTTTCTCCACAGAGAACCTAACTGACAGACATCTGTCCTGAGTGGCTGGTAGAGAGAGGAGAGTTAGTGTCCATGAAGAGATGAGCTAGCTATGTGTTTTCATCACGACCGGGATGAACCATTTTAGATTCAGGAATCAGAATATACTTTTGGGCTTCGGTTTCCTGTTGCATGTACGATCTCAAGGGTTTTTATTTCAGTCAGAGATCACTAGAACATCTGCACTCTAGTGCAGCAGAGAAACAGAGACAGGAAACATGAAGCGATGCTGCTGTCACATGACCAAGGTGATTGGAGCCAGACTGTGGTTTCAAATCAAATCAAATTTTATTTGTCACATACACATGGTTAGCAGATGTTAATGCGAGTGTAGCAAAATGCTTGTGCTTCTAGTTCCGACAATGCAGTAATAACCAACAAGTAATCTAACTAACAATTCCAAAACTACTGTCTTATACACAGTGTAAGGGGATAAAGAATATGTACATAAGGATATATGAATGAGTGATGGTACAGAGCAGCATAGGCAAGATACAGTAGCTGATATCGAGTACAGTATATACATATGAGATGAGTATGTAAACAAAGTGGCATAGTTAAAGTGGCTAGTGATACATGTATTACATAAGGATGCAGTCGATGATATAGAGTACAGTATATACGTATGCATATGAGATGAATAATGTAGGGTATGTAAACATCATATAAGGTAGCATTGTTTAAAGTGGCTAGTGATATATTTACATCATTTCCCATCAATTCCCATTATTAAAGTGGCTGGAGTTGAGTCAGTGTCAGTGTCAGTGTCAGTTGTTGGCAGCAGCCACTCAATGTTAGTGGTGGCTGTTTAACAGTCTGATGGCCTTGAGATAGAAGCTGTTTTTCAGTCTCTCGGTCCCAGCTTTGATGCACCTGTACTGACCTCGCCTTCTGGATGGCAGCGGGGTGAACAGGCAGTGGCTCGGGTGGTTGATGTCCTTGATGATCTTTATGGCCTTCCTGTAACATATGATCATGATCTTCCTGGCCTTCCAGCACCCTTGTGGGGCCCCAGTGTTGAGGATCAGCGGGGAGGAGATGTTGTTGCCTACCCTCACCACCTGGGGGCGGCCCGTCAGGAAGTCCAGTACCCAGTTGCACAGGGCGGGGTCGAGACCCAGGGTCTCAAGCTTGATGACGAGCTTGGAGGGTACTATGGTGTTGAATGCCGAGCTGTAGTCGATGAACAGCATTCTCACATAGGTATTCCTCTTGTCCAGATGGGTTAGGGCAGTGTGCAGTGTGGTTGAGATTGCATCGTCTGTGGACCTATTTGGGCGGTAAGCAAATTGGAGTGGGTCTAGGGTGTCAGGTAGGGTGGAGGTGATATGGTCCTTGACTAGTCTCTCAAAGCACTTCATGATGACGGATGTGAGTGCTACGGGCGGTAGTCGTTTAGCTCAGTTACCTTAGCTTTCTTGGGAACAGGAACAATGGTGGCCCTCTTGAAGCATGTGGGAACAGCAGACTGGTATAGGGATTGATTGAATATGTCCGTAAACACACCGGCCAGCTGGTCTGCGCATGCTCTGAGGGCGCGGCTGGGGATGCCGTCTGGGCCTGCAGCCTTGCGAGGGTTAACACGTTTAAATGTCTTACTCACCTCGGCTGCAGTGAAGGAGAGACCGCATGTTTTCATTGCAGGCCGTGTCAGTGGCACTGTATTGTCCTCAAAGCGGGCAAAAATGTTATTTAGTCTGCCTGGGAGCAAGACATCCTGGTCCGTGACTGGGCTGGATTTCTTCTTGTAGTCCGTGATTGACTGTAGACCCTGCCACATGCCTCTTGTGTCTGAGCCGTTGAATTGAGATTCTACTTTGTCTCTGTACTGACGCTTAGCTTGTTTAATAGCCTTGCGGAGGGAATAGCTGCACTGTTTGTATTCAGTCATGTCACCAGACACCTTGCCCTGATTAAAAGCAGTGGTTCGCGCTTTCAGTTTCACACGAATGCTGCCATCAATCCACGGTTTCTGGTTAGGGAATGTTTTAATCGTTGCTATGGGAACGACATCTTCAACGCACGTTCTAATGAACTCGCACACCGAATCAGCGTATTCGTCAATGTTGTTGTCTGACGCAATACGAAACATCTCCCAGTCCACGTGATGGAAGCAGTCTTGGAGTGTGGAGTCAGCTTGGTCAGACCAGCGTTGGACAGACCTCAGCGTGGGAGCTTCTTGTTTTAGTTTCTGTCTGTAGGCAGGGATCAACAAAATGGAGTCGTGGTCAGCTTTTCCGAAAGGGGACGGGGCAGGGCCTTATATGCGTTGCGG
>NW_024606358.1:0-8041 GCF_018296145.1 Oncorhynchus tshawytscha | reverse complement strand
GTCACACAGGAAACAGACAGACATATAGCAGTAACAGCCTGTTTAGAGGACACACAGGAAACCCAGACAGACATATAGCAGTAACAGCCTGTTTAGAGGACACACAGGAACCAGACATATAGCAGTAACAGCCTGTTTAGAGGACACACAGGAACCCAGACAGACATATAGCAGTAGTGATCCGTTCATTAAAAAAGGTTGTCCCATCGATCTAGATGCAGATGTATTAAACTAATGTGAACTACAGTGGTAGTGTGTTTATCCTAGTCACAATGGCTTGGTGTTTTAGAGCGGCAATGCATTCTGGTCCATTTGGAAAAGCCTTAGCTAGACCTAATTCCATCATTATCCACACGTTATGTTATTAGTGTTATTGATGGAGCCTGGCCTTGGGCCAGTCTAGCCAGTCCATTTATTAGCTGGGGATGTGTGATGACAGACCAGACCACAGCAGCATAGGAATGGATGGAAGTGCTGGTTTGACATTCTAGAACCATTTTCAGCAGCGTTCTAGTTCCATCAATTCTATACTGAGTGGACTAAACATTAAGAATACCTGCTCTTTTCAACAGACAGACTGACCAGATGAATCCAGGTGAAAGCTATGAACCCATTGATATGCCTGTTAAATCCACTTCAATCAGTGTAGATGAAGGGGAGGAGACAGGTTAAATAAGGGTCAGCATCCCCTAATGGAATGCTTTTGACACATTTTAGAGTTAATGCCCTGACGAATTGAGGCTGTTCTGAGTGCAAAAGGGGGGGAGTAACTCAATATTAGGAAGGTGTTCTTAATATTTTGTACTTGTATTTGTATTTTGATGAAATGTGGAGAGCCAAGCTATAGGCTTCTGTAGCCATGCCCAAATGACAGTACAGCACCAAACCTAACGAGTTGATTTGTTATTTCTAGAATGTTCTCATTATATGTCCGGACTTTTCACTGTATTTTAGTATAATTTATATCGTGTTAAATATTAGCCACTATCGGAAGGAAGCCCGCTGTCAGTTATACCACATACATAATAACTGTCAGTTATACCCACATACATTAATAACTGTCCTACTTTAATAACTGTCAGTTATACCCATACATTAATAACTGTCAGTTATACCCACATACATTAATAACTGTCATACTACATTAATAACTGTCAGTTATACCACATACATTAATAACTCTGTCCCATTTAATAACTGTCACTGTTATACCCACATACATTAATAACTGTCACTTATACATACATTAATAACTGTCTCTTTACTGTCAGTTATACCCACTTTCATTAATAACTGTCAGTTATACCCAGTGTGTCAGTTATACCTTGTCATAGTTAATAACTGTCAGTTATACCCACATACATTAATAACTGTCCTAAGGGACAGTTATACCCACATACATTAATAACTGTCAGTTATAAATCATTTGCATAACTGTCAGTTATTGGAATTAATGCAGACCATATGTCAGTTATACCCTGAAACCTGAAGCATTAATAACTGTCAGTTATACCCTTGGAGCCTGACGCACGGTTCAGTTAATAAATGTCATACATTTATTAATAATGTCAGTTATACCACTGTCCATTAAAGGACGTAGCAGATTATCTGGAGTCCTGGTATAAAGGAATAACTGCAGCAGTTATGACCTGGATACATTAATAACTGTCAGCAGATGGTTCTGGACTGGTCTGGAGTCCTGAGTCCTGGTATACCGTCACGCTGCATTAATAACTGTCACGCTCCTGTTATAAAGGACGTCACGCTTTAGATAACTGTCCTGGTATACCCATGTTATACCCTGCATTAATAACTGGGTCCTTTACTGTCAGTTATACGCTGCAGCAGATGGTAACTGTCACTTTACTGTCAGTTATACCGTCACGCTGCAGCAGATGGTAATAAGTCCTGTCAGGGATACGCTGCACAGATTAATAACCCATCAGTTATACGCTGCATGCAGATAATAACTGTCAGTTATACCCAAAGGATGTAATAATACGGTGACTGTCAGTTATACCCAGAGTTACCTAAAAACGTCACGCTGCAGCAGATAATTAATCCTGTCAGTTATACCCACAGATGGTGAACTGGTATAATAACTGTCAGTTATACCCACATACATTAATAACTGTCACGCTGCAGCAGATGATGTACTGTCAAAGTTATACCCACACAGATTAATAACTGTCATTATACCCACGCTGCAGCAGATGGTGGTCTGGAGTCCTGGTATACCTGTCACTCTGCAGCAATAACTGTCAGTTATACGCTGCATAAGATGGTAACCTGGAGTCCTTAGCAAGGACGTAACGCTGCAGCAGATATGACCCAGTCCATTAATAACTGTCACTTTACTGTCAGTTATGACCTGACATACATTAATAACTGCAGCAGTTATACCCACAGGGTTTGAAAATACAAGGCCAGAGCACCCTTCTTCAGTTATACCTCAAGACATTAGTCAGGACAGTCACTTTACCTGGTCAGTTATACCCAATCATAAGAGCACCCTTCTTCAGTAATTGGCAGGGAATACATTAATATCTGTCCACTTTTATTAGTCAGTTATACCTTTTACTAGATTAATAACTGGTCAGTTTGACCCTGATACATTAATAACAGTTCTTATACCCACATACTTTAATAGTACTGGTCATTGTCTGAGTCGTCAGTTATACCTCCCAGCTCTTGTCCCTGTTAACATGCTTTTACTTTGGGGTACTGGTCATAAGTCTTTTGAGTCAGTCCTCTCAGTCCTTGTTATACCCACATACATTATAATGTCAGTTATGGTCACATACATTAATAATGTCAGTCAGGTGCCATTTCTTTAACTGTCAGTTATATCTACATACATTAATATCTGTCAAAGTACTGTTAATATCTTTACATTTGTATCATTGCTTTACATAGTTTACCTTTCTTTCATCTGTCACGTTAGTGTGGTTGTTCCTAAGGGACGCTAGCAACAGTGGCGACCTTTTGCCACATTTCAGGCTTCAAACATAAAGATTGTGAAATCATTTGGAACAATCAGCCTACAAGTGGGACATCATTATGGAATGCAGACCATTTATTGTATTTCAGTTTAACCCTCAAACCTGAAGCATGGGTTCACAACGATTGGAGCCCCTTTAGCTTGACACACGGTCAGTGAGGATCTCTGAATGATCCAATCTTGACCTTCAATGACTAATGGAGCAACTTGGAGCCTGACGCAATCAAGTTCACAAAAATGGAGCAACTTGGAGCCTGTCAGAGGGTTCAAAGTGCATCATGAAGAACAAGGAACACACTAGCAGGTCCGAGATACCTTTAGAAAAGATAAAGCCAGATTTGGATACATACAGGCCTATGTATAATGGTTTAAACATCCCATTGATCATCTGTCCTGGTATAAAGGACGTCATGCTGCAGCAGATGGTGATCTGGATGGTGATCTGGATGGTGATCTGAGTCCTGGTATAAAGGAGAAGACTGATCACGCTGCAGCAGATGGTGACCTGAGTCCTGGTATAAACTGCAGAGATCACACTGCAGCAGATGGTGACCTGGAGTCCATAGGTACAAAATCAGTCACGCTGCACAAATGGTGGTCTGGAGTCCTGGCAAGAAGAAAGTCACGCTGCAAGCAGATGGTAAAAAGGAGTCCTGGTATAAAGGACGCCACAAGCTGCAGCAGATGGTGACCTGGAGTCCTGGGAAGAAGGTGCACGCTGCAGCAGATGGTGACCTGGAGTCCTGGTAACAATGACATCACACTGCAGCAGATGGTGATCTGGAGTCCTGAACATAAAGGACGTCAGGCTGCAGCAGATGGTGTCCTGGAGGGTTTGAAAAATACAAGGCCAGATCACCCTCTTCTTCTGGGCCCCTCAGAGACATCTAGTCAGGACAGAGCACCCTTCTTCCGGGCCCCTCAGAGACATCCAATCAGGACAGAGCACCCTTCTTCCGGGCCCCTCAGAGACATCTAGTCAGGACAGAGCACCCTTCTTCTGGGCCCCTCAGAGACATCTAGTCAGGACAGAGCATTCTTCTGGGCCCCTCAGAGACATCTAGTCAGGACAGAAAGCATCCTTCTGGTCCCCTCAGAGACATCAATCAGTGCAGGTGCATTTATAGGAGACTGATTACACACAGGTGGATTGTATTTATCATCATTAGTCATTTAGGTCAAGATTGATCATTCAGAGATCCTCACTGACCTTCTGGAGAGTTTGGTGCACTGAAAGTAAAGGGGCTGAATAATTTTGCACGCCCAATTTTTCAGTTTTTGATTTGTTACAAAAGTTTGAAATATCCAATAAATGTCGTTCCACTTCATGATTGTGTCCCACTTGTTGTTGATTCTTCACAAAAAAATACAGTTTTATATCTTTATGTTTGAAGCCTGAAATGTGGCAAAAGGTCGCAAAGTTCAAGGGGGCCGAATACTTTCACAAGGCACTGTATATACACAACATAAGAAGTGAGAAAAATATATAGTGGCTTTTGGATCAAAACAACAACCTTGAAATGCTTTGTTGCCTTATAATCCCACAGTCATGGACCAGAGAGAGCTCTGGGTGTCTGAGAAAAGGGAAGGGGCAGGCATTGTGTAAAAGCCTGTGAAATGGGACCGTACGTGGCCTTTTATCATCTAAGGAAGGCAGGCATCGTGTAAAAGCCTGTGAAATGGGACTGCACATTATTACATCTTTCCAACTATAATGACTCCTTTATCACCACCATTGAAAAATATATCAAAAGATGCTTGGCTTTGACAAAGAAAAGCATTACAGTAATGCATTACTGCTTTGCCCATAAGTACTCTCAACCTCTTGAAAACCCCCATTTTGGATGAACAGAACAGTGCAGGTAAGAAAAGCGAGTGTCATTGTAGTGGAGAGTTCCATGTTCTAACACGGAACACAGAGCCTTCAGCTCATTGTAGTGGAGAGTTCTATGTTCTAACACGGAACACAGAGCCTTCAGCTCATTGTAGGGGAGAGTTCCATGTTCTAACACGGAGTCTTCAGCTCATTGTAGTGGAGAGTTCCATGTTCTAACACGGAACATGGAGCCTTCAGCTCATTGTAGTGGAGAGTTCCATGTTCTAACACGGAACACGGAGCCTTCAGCTCATTGTAGTGGAGAGTTCCATGTTCTAACACGGAACACGGAGCCTTCAGCTCATTTTAGGGGAGAGTTCCATGTTCTAACATGGAACACGGAGCCTTCAGCTCATTGTAGGGGAGAGTTCTATGTTCTAACACGGAACACGGAGCCTTCAGCTCATTGTAGGGGAGAGTTCTATGTTCTAACATGGAACACGGAGCCTTCAGCTCATTTTAGGGGAGAGTTCTAACACGGAACACGGAGCCTTCAGCTCATTTAGTTCTGTTCTAACATGGAACACGGAGCCTTCAGCTCATTTAGAGAGTTCTATGTTCTAACATGGAACACGGAGCCTTCAGCTCATTGTAGGGGAGAGTTCTATGTTCTAACACGGAACACGGAGCCTTCAGGCCTTGTGTTTTTATCCTGGATCATTTTTTTATGTAATGTTTTCTCCAGATGATGCAGTTTACTACTTTTAATTATCTAATCATTTCAAACAATCATTCCGTGCCTTCAGAAAGTATTCATACCCCTTTGACAACATGTTGTTGTGTTACAGCCTGAATTCAAATATGGATTAAATATGTTTTTCCCCCTCACCCATCTACACACTATACCTCATAATGGAAAAGTAAAAACATGTTTTTAGAAATGTTTGCACATTTATTGAAAATGAAATACAGAAATATCTCATTTATATTAGTATTCACACCCCTGACTCAATACATGTTAGAATCACCTTTGGCAGCAATTACAGCTGTGTCTTTCTAGGTAAGTGTCTAAGAGCTGTGTACATCTGGATTGTAAAATATTGCATTGGGGCAAGTAGCGTTTCTCTGGCATCCGACAAACCCTACAGTCCTAATGAGTCACAGCTATTTCCCTACAGTCCTAATGAGTCACAGCTATTTCACTACAGTCCTAATGAGTCACAGCTATTTCACTACAGTCCTAATGAGTCACAGCTATTTCACTACAGTCGTAATGAGTCACAGCTATTTCACTACAGTCCTAATGAGTCACAGCTATTTCACTGTCCTAATGAGTCACAGCTATTTCACTACAGTCCTAATGAGTCACAGCTATTTCATGGCCTAGTCACAGCTATTTCACTACAGTCCTAATGAGTCACAGCTATTTCACTACAGTCCTAATGAGTCACAGCTATTTCACTACAGTCCTAATGAGTCAGTCCTAATGAGTCACAGCTATTTCACTACAGTCCTAATGAGTCACAGCTATTTCACTACAGTCCTAATGAGTCACAGCTATTTCACTACAGTCCTAATGAGTCACAGCTATTTCACTACCTAATGAGTCAGTCCTAATGAGTCACAGCTATTTCACTACAGTCCTAATGAGTCACAGCTATTTCACTACAGTCCTAATGAGTCACAGCTATCTCACTACTGTCCTAATGAGTCACAGCTATTTCACTACTGTCCTAATGAGTCACAGCTATTTCACTACAGTCCTAATGAGTCACAGCTATCTCACTACTGTCCTAATGAGTCACAGCTATTTCCACACTTTCCAGTAGTGTCAAATACCAGAAATAAATGTACTGACAACTTCAGTGCCCCGTAATGGTGTGTGTGTGTGTGTGTGTGTGTACACATGCTCAGTAATCACAGTAGAAGTCCTTCCGAGGCTCTTCCTGAAGCTCTGTCTGCTTCACCAGTTAGAGTAAACAGAAGGTTCACTGTGAGGTTAGACTCTCAGAAACAACACAATTCACTGTCTAGGGCCCTTACCGGGCCAAACAGGCCTGCTGCTCAGAAAATATTCTAGTTAAAAGAGTGTGTTGACCTCTCTCTGGTGTTATCCTGTCATAACTACAGCGGTACATCTACAGGAGCTGGCTGAGCTGGATGGGGTCAAAGGTCAAACCACTCTCCCTGTCTAGATTACTTTTGTAACAATTGAATTCAGACAGCAGAAAAACTCAGCATTACCGAATCATCTTGTCCAAACTAAGGGCTAGATTCAATCTCATTGCCTCTTTTCGGCTATGCACCTTTTAAAGGCAATGTTTCTGCATTCGCATCGGCTACCAAGAGCGTTATCACACAGTCGTCCAGAACAGCTGGTGCTCTCGTGCATGCTTCAGTGTTGCTTGCCTTGAAGCGAACATAAAAGGCATTTAGCTCATCTGGTAGGCTCGCGTCACTCGGTAGCTCTGGTAATCCGTCTGGGTTTCCCTTTGTAGTCCGACATAGTTTTCAAGCCCTGCCACATCTGACGAGTGTCAGAGTCGGTGTTGTAGGATTCAATCTTAATCCTGTATTGACGCTTTGCTTGTTTGATGGTTTGTCTGAGGGCGTAGCAGGATTTCTTATAAGCGTCCAGATTAGTGTCCCGCTCCTTGAAAGCGGCAGCTCCAGCCTTTAGCTTGATGCGGATGTTGCCTGTAATCCATGGTTTCTGGTTGAGATATGTACGTATGGCCACTGTGGGGACGACGTCGTCGATGCATTTATTGATAAAGCCGATGACTGTGGTGGTATACTCCTCAATACCATTGGATGAATCCCGGAACATATTCCAGTCTGTGCTAGCAAAACAGTCCTGAATCCGCATCATCTGACTACTTCCGTATTGAGCGAGATACTGGTACTTCCTCCTATATTTTTGCTTGAAAGCAGGAATCAGGAGGATACAATTATGGTCAGCTTGGTACGCATCTCTGTGTGTGGAGTAAAGGTGGTCTAGAGTTTTTTTTGCTCTGGTTGCACATGTGACCTGCTGGTAGAAATTAGGTCAAATGGATTTAAGTTTCCTGCATTAATGTCCCCCGACCACTAGAGCGCCGCTTCTGGATGAGCATTTTCCTGTTTGCTTACGGCCAAAAACAGCTGGTTGAGTGGCCTTATACAGCTGGTTGAGTGGCCTTACAGCTGGTTGAGTGGCCTTATACAGCTGGTTGAGTGGCCTT
>NW_024606357.1:0-8037 GCF_018296145.1 Oncorhynchus tshawytscha | reverse complement strand
TATTTTTTATTGGCCAGTCTGAGATATGGCTTTTTCTTTGTAACTCTGCAAGTAATGTTTGGAAAATATTTGGTGAAGTGAAAAAGGAGGATGATAGCAGTGCCGGCTATGCTATGTGTGTGATTGTGAGGCACTATACAATTTCCAGTCACAAGACGAGACTTCAAGTAGACCTATGGCATGTCAAGGAAAAGGTAGAAGGTAGTCTACTTTCGATTCGTTAAATGGAAACTGAAAATGTTACATTGACTAACCAGAATAACCTACTGACGGCCTACACCGGCCAAACCTGGACAATGCTGGGCCAATTGTGCGCCGCCCTATGGGACTCCCAATCACGGCCGGTAGTGACGTCTCCAGCACTGCGATGCAGTTCCTTAGATCGCTTAACTCTTTTTTTGTTTTTAAATGCGCGCGAGTGGTGTGGTCAGCATGTTACAACCGGTCAAACTGATGTCATTTGGACATTTTCCACAAAAAAATGTATCCCGTTTGTTTTTGCTTTATTGTATTTTCTCCCCAGTCCCAAAACAGCTTTGCTCACCAAAAGATGACTGAGAAAACTTTACAAATGGAAACTAGATTAAAGCATTAATTCTATCGATCTATTACATTATTCTGTTGAGCAATGGTTTATTTAGTCTTCTAGGGTAATATATGACAAAAGAGAAGCTACATGTATCTAATTAGACGAGTTGAATAACAAATAGCCTACCAAATGTCAGAAATTATAAGCAGAAACATATCTAAATCAGGCAAAACAAAATCCTGCACCCCCTGTCAAAAAATCATTCTGCAGTCTTTGCCTGTAGCCTACAGCTCATTTTCTCCATTTGCTGGTTAGGGTCGGGTACAGGCCTCAGATTTTCACTTTATCACATATAGTCGGGTGGTTGCGGACGGGTTATTAGCAATTGCAGGCGGGTGCAGGTGAACAAACAGCAGACCTGCGCACCAGCAGTGCACTCAACTAAGGCAGAGATGGGTATAAATTACAAATTACAATCACAAAATACCCTAAAGACCAATGTATCAAAATAAAAAGAAAGATACAAAAATACATTTGCAAGTAGCTGGCCGAACAGCAACAACATTCTCAGTAACGGTTACAGAAACGTCTTACTTGCTACGACTGTGATATGTTGTTGTTTATCTAACTTAGTTAAATGCTATGACTGTGATATGTTGTTGTTTATCTAACTTAGTTAAATGCACTGACTGTGATATGTTGTTGTTTATCTAACTTAGTTAAATGCTATGACTGTGATATGTTGTTGTTTATCTAACTTAGTTAAATGCACTGACTGTGATATGTTGTTGTTTATCTAACTTAGTTAAATGCACTGACTGTGATATGTTGTTGTTTATCTAACTTAGTTAAATGCACTGACTGTGATATGTTGTTGTTTATCTAACTTAGTTAAATGCACTGACTGTGATATGTTGTTGTTTATCTAACTTAGTTAAATGCACTGACTGTGATATGTTGTTGTTTATCTAACTTAGTTAAATGCACTGACTGTGATATGTTGTTGTTTATCTAACTTAGTTAAATGCTATGACTGTGATATGTTGTTGTTTATCTAACTTAGTTAAATGCACTGACTGTGATATGTTGTTGTTTATCTAACTTAGTTAAATGCACTGACTGTGATATGTTGTTGTTTATCTAACTTAGTTAAATGCTATGACTGTAATATGTTGTTGTTTATCTAACTTAGTTAAATGCACTGACTGTAATATGTTGTTGTTTATCTAACTTAGTTAAATGCACTGACTGTAATATGTTGTTGTTTATCTAACTTAGTTATATGCTATGAATGTGATCTGTTGTTGTTTATCTAACTTAGTTAAATGCTATGAATGTGATATGTTGTTGTTTATCTAACTTAGTTAAATGCACTGACTGTGATATGTTGTTGTTTATCTAACTTAGTTAAATGCTATGACTGTGATATGTTGTTGTTTATCTAACTTAGTTAAATGCACTGACTGCGATATGTTGTTGTTTATCTAACTTAGTTAAATGCTATGACTGTGATATGTTGTTGTTTATCTAACTTAGTTAAATGCTATGACTGTAATATGTTGTTGTTTATCTAACTTAGTTAAATGCACTGACTGTAATATGTTGTTGTTTATCTAACTTAGTTAAATGCACTGACTGTAATATGTTGTTGTTTATCTAACTTAGTTAAATGCTATGACTGTGATATGTTGTTGTTTATCTAACTTAGTTAAATGCTATGACTGTGATATGTTGTTGTTTATCTACCTTAGTTAAAAGGACTGACTGTAATATGTTGTTGTTTATCTAACTTAGTTATATGCTATGAATGTGATCTGTTGTTGTTTATCTAACTTAGTTAAATGCACTGACTGTAATATGTTGTTGTTTATCTAACTTAGTTAAATGCACTGACTGTAATATGTTGTTTATCTAACTTAGTTAAATGCTATGACTGTGATATGTTGTTGTTTATCTACCTTAGTTAAATGCACTGACTGTAATATGTTGTTGTTTATCTAACTTAGTTAAATGCACTGACTGTAATATGTTGTTGTTTATCTAACTTAGTTAAATGCACTGACTGTAATATGTTGTTGTTTATCTAACTTAGTTAAATGCTATGACTGTGATATGTTGTTGTTTATCTAACTTAGTTAAATGCTATGACTGTGATATGTTGTTGTTTATCTACCTTAGTTAAAAGGACTGACTGTAATATGTTGTTGTTTATCTAACTTAGTTATATGCTATGAATGTGATCTGTTGTTGTTTATCTAACTTAGTTAAATGCTATGACTGTGATATGTTGTTGTTTATCTAACTTAGTTAAATGCACTGACTGTGATATGTTGTTGTTTATCTAACTTAGTTAAATGCACTGACTGTGATATGTTGTTGTTTATCTAACTTAGTTAAATGCACTGACTGTGATATGTTGTTGTTTATCTAACTTAGTTAAATGCACTGACTGTGATATGTTGTTGTTTATCTAACTTAGTTAAATGCTATGACTGTGATATGTTGTTGTTTATCTAACTTAGTTAAATGCACTGACTGCGATATGTTGTTGTTTATCTAACTTAGTTAAATGCTATGACTGTGATATGTTGTTGTTTATCTAACTTAGTTAAATGCACTGACTGCGATATGTTGTTGTTTATCTAACTTAGTTAAATGCTATGACTGCAATATGTTGTTGTTTATCTAACTTAGTTAAATGCACTGACTGTAATATGTTGTTGTTTATCTAACTTAGTTAAATGCACTGACTGCGATATGTTGTTGTTTATCTAACTTAGTTAAATGCTATGACTGCAATATGTTGTTGTTTATCTAACTTAGTTAAATGCACTGACTGTAATATGTTGTTGTTTATCTAACTTAGTTAAATGCACTGACTGTAATATGTTGTTGTTTATCTAACTTAGTTAAATGCACTGACTGTAATATGTTGTTTATCTAACTTAGTTAAATGCTATGACTGTGATATGTTGTTGTTTATCTACCTTAGTTAAATGCACTGACTGTAATATGTTGTTGTTTATCTAACTTAGTTAAATGCTATGACTGTGATATGTTGTTGTTTATCTAACTTAGTTAAATGCACTGACTGTGATATGTTGTTGTTTATCTAACTTAGTTAAATGCACTGACTGTGATATGTTGTTGTTTATCTAACTTAGTTAAATGCACTGACTGTGATATGTTGTTGTTTATCTACCTTAGTTAAATGCTATGACTGTGATATGTTGTTGTTTATCTAACTTAGTTAAATGCTATGGCTGTGATATGTTGTTGTTTATCTAACTTAGTTAAATGCACTGACTGTGATATGTTGTTGTTTATCTAACTTAGTTAAATGCACTGACTGTAATATGTTGTTGTTTATCTAACTTAGTTAAATGCACTGACTGCGATATGTTGTTGTTTATCTAACTTAGTTAAATGCTATGACTGCAATATGTTGTTGTTTATCTAACTTAGTTAAATGCACTGACTGTAATATGTTGTTGTTTATCTAACTTAGTTAAATGCACTGACTGTAATATGTTGTTGTTTATCTAACTTAGTTAAATGCACTGACTGTAATATGTTGTTGTTTATCTAACTTAGTTAAATGCACTGACTGCGATATGTTGTTGTTTATCTAACTTAGTTAAATGCTATGACTGCAATATGTTGTTGTTTATCTAACTTAGTTAAATGCACTGACTGTAATATGTTGTTGTTTATCTAACTTAGTTAAATGCACTGACTGTAATATGTTGTTGTTTATCTAACTTAGTTAAATGCACTGACTGTAATATGTTGTTTATCTAACTTAGTTAAATGCTATGACTGTGATATGTTGTTGTTTATCTACCTTAGTTAAATGCACTGACTGTAATATGTTGTTGTTTATCTAACTTAGTTAAATGCACTGACTGTAATATGTTGTTGTTTATCTAACTTAGTTAAATGCACTGACTGTAATATGTTGTTGTTTATCTAACTTAGTTAAATGCTATGACTGTGATATGTTGTTGTTTATCTAACTTAGTTAAATGCTATGACTGTGATATGTTGTTGTTTATCTACCTTAGTTAAAAGGACTGACTGTAATATGTTGTTGTTTATCTAACTTAGTTATATGCTATGAATGTGATCTGTTGTTGTTTATCTAACTTAGTTAAATGCTATGACTGTGATATGTTGTTGTTTATCTAACTTAGTTAAATGCTATGACTGTGATATGTTGTTGTTTATCTAACTTAGTTAAATGCACTGACTGCGATATGTTGTTGTTTATCTAACTTAGTTAAATGCTATGACTGCAATATGTTGTTGTTTATCTAACTTAGTTAAATGCACTGACTGTAATATGTTGTTGTTTATCTAACTTAGTTAAATGCACTGACTGTAATATGTTGTTGTTTATCTAACTTAGTTAAATGCACTGACTGTGATATGTTGTTGTTTATCTAACTTAGTTAAATGCACTGACTGTGATATGTTGTTGTTTATCTAACTTAGTTAAATGCACTGACTGTGATATGTTGTTGTTTATCTACCTTAGTTAAATGCTATGACTGTGATATGTTGTTGTTTAACTAACTTAGTTAAATGCACTGACTGCGATATGTTGTTGTTTATCTAACTTAGTTAAATGCTATGACTGTGATATGTTGTTGTTTATCTAACTTAGTTAAATGCACTGACTGCGATATGTTGTTGTTTATCTAACTTAGTTAAATGCTATGACTGCAATATGTTGTTGTTTATCTAACTTAGTTAAATGCACTGACTGTGATATGTTGTTGTTTATCTAACTTAGTTAAATGCACTGACTGCAATATGTTGTTGTTTATCTAACTTAGTTAAATGCTATGACTGCAATATGTTGTTGTTTATCTAACTTAGTTAAATGCACTGACTGTAATATGTTGTTGTTTATCTAACTTAGTTAAATGCACTGACTGTAATATGTTGTTTATCTAACTTAGTTAAATGCTATGACTGTGATATGTTGTTGTTTATCTACCTTAGTTAAATGCACTGACTGTAATATGTTGTTGTTTATCTAACTTAGTTAAATGCACTGACTGTAATATGTTGTTGTTTATCTAACTTAGTTAAATGCACTGACTGTAATATGTTGTTGTTTATCTAACTTAGTTAAATGCACTGACTGTGATATGTTGTTGTTTATCTACCTTAGTTGAATGCACTGACTGTAATATGTTGTTGTTTATCTAACTTAGTTAAATGCACTGACTGTGATATGTTGTTGTTTATCTACCTTAGTTGAATGCACTGTCACTCTGGATAAGAGTGTCTGCTAAATGACCAACATGTAAATGTATATTTTAAAATGAACAGCTGCAAAGCACACTGGGTATTGTCATTGGCCTTGTTTCAGGGCAGAGCTCGTAAGAGTAATACTCAGCATGCTTTGCAATTGTTACATTTTACATATACATCCATGGTGGTCAGTGTCGTTTAAGATTAGGGAGGATGATTTAATTTTTTAATAATCATGGCCTTATTTCTATTACAGCATATTGAATGACTGTCTGTCCGTCTTCCAGCTCAATGTAACACTGATAGGTTTAGGCTACTACATAATACTCGAATACTCGACAACCAAGCCTACAAATGAATGTTTGTAACATAGGTGCACAGGTCGAGACAAAAAGGAGTAATGAGGCGGACGAACAGTGACACATTCAATACCACCTTGCACAATCTTACCTGCATCTAGCAAATCTTGGATGTAATCATTAGTCTAAACAGTTGCAAAATGTTAAGTTTTGCAACTAAAACAAGTTTCTATTGAACAAATTCAGGTAGGACCATCCCGTTTCATTCCAAATCATCAAATCAAATCAAATTTTATTTGTCACATACACATGGTTAGCAGATGTTAATGCGAGTGTAGCGAAATGCTTGTGCTTCTAGTTCCGACAATGCAGTAATAACGAACAAGTAATCTAACTAACAATTCCAAAAAACTACTGTCTTATACACAGTGTAAGGGGATAAAGAATATGTACATAAGGATATATGAATGAGTGATGGTACAGAGCAGCATAGGCAAGATACAGTAGATGATATCGAGTACAGTATATACATATGAGATGAGTATGTAAACCAAGTGGCATAGTTAAAGTGGCTAGTGATACATGTATTACATAAGGATGCAGTCGATGATATAGAGTACAGTATATACGTATGCATATGAGATGAATAATGTAGGGTAAGTAACATTATATAAGGTAGCATTGTTTAAAGTGGCTAGTGATATATTTACATCATTTCCCATCAATTCCCATTATTAAAGTGGCTGGAGTTGAGTCAGTGTCATTGACAGTGTGTTGGCAGCAGCCACTCAATGTTAGTGGTGGCTGTTTAACAGTCTGATGGCCTTGAGATAGAAGCTGTTTTTCAGTCTCTCGGTCCCAGCTTTGATGCACCTGTACTGACCTCGCCTTCTGGATGACAGCGGGGTGAACAGGCAGTGGCTCCGGGTGGTTGATGTCCTTGATGATCTTTATGGCCTTCCTGTAGCATCGGGTGGTGTAGGTGTCCTGGAGGGCAGGTAGTTTTGCCCCGGTGATGCGTTGTGCAGACCTCACTACCCTCTGGAGAGCCTTACGGTTGAGGGCGGTGCAGTTGCCATACCAGGCGGTGATACAGCCCGCCAGGATGCTCTCGATTGTGCATCTGTAGAAGTTTGTGAGTGCTTTTGGTGACAAGCCGAATTTCTTCAGCCTCCTGAGGTTGAAGAGGCGCTGCTGCGCCTTCTTCACGATGCTGTCTGTGTGAGTGGACCAATTCAGTTTGTCTATGATGTGTATGCCGAGGAACTTAAAACTTGCCACCCTCCACTACTGTTCCATCGATGTGATGGGGTGTTCCCTCTGCTGTTTCCTGAAGTCCACAATCATCTCCTTAGTTTTGCTGACGTGGGAGTGTGAGGTTATTTTCCTGACACCACACTCCGAGGCCCCTCACCTCCCTGCAGGCCGCCTCGGCCGCTGTTGGTAATCAAGCCTACCACTGTTGTGTCGTCCGCAAACTTGATGATTGAGTTGGAGGCGTGCGTGGCCACGCAGTCGTGGGTGAACAGGGAGTACAGGAGAGGGCTCAGAACGCACCCTTGTGGGGCCCCAGTGTTGAGGATCAGCGGGGAGGAGATGTTGTTGCCTACCCTCACCACCTGGGGGCGGCCCGTCAGGAAGTCCAGTACCCAGTTGCACAGGGCGGGGTCGAGACCCAGGGTCTCGAGCTTGATGACGAGCTTGGAGGGTACTATGGTGTTGAATGCCGAGCTGTAGTCGATGAACAGCATTCTCACATAGGTATTCCTCTTGTCCAGATGGGTTAGGGCAGTGTGCAGTGTGGTTGAGATTGCATCGTCTGTGGACCTATTTGGGCGGTAAGCAAATTGGAGTGGGTCTAGGGTGTCAGGTAGGGTGGAGGTGATATGGTCCTTGACTAGTCTCTCAAAGCACTTCATGATGACGGATGTGGTGCTAATGGGCGGT